>NC_056739.1:801718243-801865743 GCF_019279795.1 Protopterus annectens | reverse complement strand
AAGCATTTACTTGATATTTATTTAATAAGCCTTGTAGAGCTGGGTTTTTTCCAGTTTGGTAAAATATTTGATGGGCCATAGTAAGTTGGTTAAGGGTGAGCAGGTTGGGTAGTTTTAGTCAAGATAGTTGTTTAAGGGCCTGGCAGTGATAAAACCTAAAGACTGAATCGGTTGCAAACGTTGTTATTTTGTTGTAACAGGTGTTCATTTTGGTTAAGTCAGATTTGTTGAGATTAATGAATATGGAGGATGCATAGAGAAATGTAGAGACTAAGCGGGTTCTGGCAATAATGGTTTTAGTATTCTTATAAAGATATTTTTTGCATCTGAATAGAGTTCCAAGTTTTTTGTGAATTTTTTATTGCTTGGGCTATATGTAGGTCAGACTTCATGTTTTGATCTATTATAACACTTAGAAGTTTGGTTTTGGGGACTGGTGTAATAGGGGTTTTGTTGCCTGAAATTATTTTGAATGAAGGGATTGGATCTGTTGCTTTTGTAGGATGAAATAGCATCATCTTAGTTTGGGTTTAGTAGGAGTTGTGCATCTGATAGCCATGAAGCAACTGATGTAAAGGATTCTTGTGTTATTTTTAGAAGTTCTTGGAGTGTTGGAGCAGAACCGATTAGAACTGAATCGTCCATGTGTTGGACCAATGTGGCACATAGAGCAGCACTATGAAGGCTGTTGGTGAATACATTGAAGAGAAGGGGACCAAGGAGAGACCCTTGTGGGACTCCTAAGATAACAGATAGATGAGGAGATTAGGTTATTTTGCCATTTTATAATTTGTCTGCAATCTGATAAGTAGTCCTGGAACCATGCAAGAGTGGCGTAGCTTAGACTGAGTTCAGATAGTACAGTTATGAGTTTATTATGAGAGACAGTATCAAAAGCTTTAAAGATTTCTAGAAAGATAGAAGATAGAAGATACTAGGTTGCCGTCATTCCGGCATTAATTAATAGTGTTAGTGAAGCTATTATGGGCTCTGGTAGTGCTGTGATTAGGGCAGAATCTGTGCTGGGTATTTGCTAGAAGTTAGTTGGATCAGAGATGGTTTAGGATTTGAATATGTATGCACTTTTCGAGAATTTTTGATAAAGGTGATAGGATAGGATAGCAATGGGCAAGTAATTTGATAGTTCGGTTAAGTTTCCACCTTTGTGTAATGCCATTATGTGTGTTATTTTCCAGAGAGCAAGGAAATGTTGTTCAGAGAGGGAGCGAGTGATTAGTAAAGAGACTGGGTATGATATTGTCTTTGGCTGTGATTTTAATGTATTCACCAGGCAGTTTGTCTACTGCAAGGGGTGTGGGTTTAAGTTTATTAAGATATTTATGTGTAGTACTTGTTGCGACGGGTTGTAGGGAAAAGTTGTTTTTATGATCTAAGAAAGAGAGATTTGGTGGTGGTGTTGGGAAGTTATTATTAGTGAGGGCAGTTACAGATTCAGTGACATATTTGCTAAACTGGGTGGAAATATTGTCAATGGAGTTACTGGTGGATGAGGAGAGTGTGTTAGTTTGGCCTTGTTGCAGAATTTTATTAATAGCAGACCAGAATTATTGTGGGTTCTTTTTGTGCTTAGATTGTGTATTAGTATAGTGATTTTTGTCAAGTCTGATTTGCTTTTAAGATTTGTTTCTTAGTTCAAAGTATTTGTGTTGATGTGTTGCAGTTTTATTACGGACCCAAGATTGTCAATCTTTACCTCTTTCTTTTAGAAGTGATCTTGTTTCTTTGTTAAGACATGGCGCATACTTGGACTTTAGTTTTACTGTTCTGGTGGGGGGCCATGTCATTGGATGTTTAGGAAGGTAGTGTTGAAAAATTCTACTGCACTGTCTAGGGGAGAAATTTCAGCGGATTCCAATTACAGAGTTTAACACTAGACACAAAGTCTTGAGATTTGAAATTTTTGTGTACTGAATTTGTTGGAGAGAGGACGTTTTTATTGCATTTATATGATGCTGGAGAACAAATGTGGGGAGGTGGTCACTAAGAGAGTGTGGAAGGCTACCAGACTGATATGATAGTACAGGTCAGTTAATAAGGATCCAGCACAGGATGAACTCCTTTTTTGATGTTTTGTCTACCATATTTGTAGTTTGGATTATTTGTGTGAAGCTGTGGAGGTTAATATGGTCAGTAGGTTGAAATGAGTTACAGGAGAAGCAATTGATATTGAAGTCACCCAGTATGATAGTCTCCTGAAGGGAGTGGTGTTTTTGTTGTCCATTGTAGGATGGATTCTAGTGTGTTGATATTATTACCGGGGGGGTATAGGATCCGATTATATGGTTCACAATAACATGTACTTTATCTGAGTTCAGAGGTAACCTTAAGTTTGTTAGTAATTATATTAATGTTGGGAGCAAATCAAAATAACTAGCCATTTTCTCACATACTAACAGTCAGTGTAACATTTGAGAAAGAAGTTTGACAAGACACGCGGAGATGATAATGCATTATGCTCATTTCTTTAATTTGTGAATCAATAGCTGTGATAACATCAAATGCAAAACAAACCGAGAAACAGAACAAATGCCAAAGGAGCTAATTTAAATCAATCTGTGAAACAAAATAAACAACAAACTAGCTGATAATTATGATTTTCCAGAAAAGGTAACAACACAAATTCTCTGTTAGAAATTGTTAGTGGAGGGATACAGAGGATCAGACTTTACAAGTAATAATAAGTGAGAAACATCTGGCAAAGTTTAACACTAGCTAGATGTATGGAATGAATCCAGATGTCTAATAACAGGGAGCAGAGCACAGTGATTGAAAAGTAAAATTCTGAAGAATGGAAGCATGCATATAGAACAGCACAGAAAGTAAGGCAGCTGCAGAGCCTGGAAGGCAACATGTAGTCGTAACATACTCCAAGAAGAAAATGCCTGATTTCTGGAACACAATTTTCCATGTTGGTATGCTCCAGAAGTATTTTTTTTACTCAAAGAATTTTTTTTTTTACTCAGAGAAATGCTCCAGAAGTATTAAAAGTTATGCATGAAGAGAAATTTCAGAGAATCACACAAAAGACATGAGAGGATATTTCATCAATGTTGTAATATAGAGAAGTGTGTGAGAATGCAAGAATTAAATCTAAATTGCAGTTTGAAAACAGAAGAAAGGAAAAAGAAGAAAATTATACAAAAGTAAAAGGAAATGTGTTATACAACACAAACCTATTAAAGATATCAAAAAAGTATATAAAAGATATCAAGGAATAGATGAGGGTGGCTGATGGAAACAATACATAAGATTTAGAAATAACAATGTTTAGATAAGTTGGAGCAATCCAGTCACACAAAAGTGAAGACAACAAAAAGGAAGTAAATGGAAATGTGATGCATAGAAAAAGTTTCTAGAAAAGGTATATATTGATACTAACAGAGAAAACCCCAAAATGAAAGTGATTCCAGCATGGAAATCAAAGCTGAGGTGGAAGAATGCTGTCCGAGATACGATACTGGTGCAAAAAATGTACACTTTACAAAGAAAACTCATCAGGGATTCCTACTGTTTGAGAAATTACAATTCCTTCAATGTTGTCTCCTTGATCTCAGCTCCTGAGAAGTCCAAGTTGTAGAATCATTTTAAATTATTTGGATGCACTGTGAGATGTCAATTGTATAAGCCATTTTTTCAGCTCTTCGGAATGTTTTTCCTTCCTCTGCAATTGCACGACTATGGAGACATTATATATGTAAAGTAAGGCAGCTGTGAAGGAGTGTCATGCACACATGCTTTTTCTTAATGAGTATGTTTTCATTCATCCACTTTGCTGTCAGCAGGTTACATGTTGAGCTGTCATAGCTAACTCAGTTTAGTCATAGCATTAGTAGATATATGTGTGACAGATGCAATAAGTCTAATAATAATACAGTCTGCCTGGTGTAAGGGTGAAAGATATTTCAATCACTGGGAAGATACTGAGTTTGGACAGAAACATACTACATGATGCTTCACATCAACATTAATAATATAAAAAGCGTAAACGGATTGTAAAATGTCAAAAGTATTCAGATAGTCAAAATGTGAAACCTAAGAATAAGTATGTGACATCATTCATTCCACCACCTCTTAAAGTAAATCTGATCAATAAGAACAGCATTGTAAGGACTAACTAGTGATGGAACATACAGAAGAATGAAGACTGTGAGTCCAAAACCAACAGTGCAAAGTAACTCAGGAGCATTTCTTTTTAAGGACACGTGACAAAATGCAGGATGAAAATCCTTGGATAATTAGAATTTATACTAATACAAGAACATGGGAAAACAGATGAACTGCAATAAGACATGAGAAGGGTAATACATCATTTGGCGCATTGTCCAAGGTCACAGCAAATGCATGGGTCTTTGTATGAAAGTTGCATTTGCATGTGCTACTACTACTGTTATGGATAAGCAGAGCATTTTAGTTTTTATCACAAATAAATAAATACAGGTATTGAAAGTGTTCCCTGAAGCTTTAAGGAGAACATGAGAAGTTAGCATAGAAAGACAGGTTACTTACCTGCACTGTAGCAGGAGTTGTGAGAATAAGCTTCCCAGGCGGACATGCTCTGTACACATTTGAAGAGTATCTGGGTCTTGTTTTCCTTACTGGGGATTGTTCGCATCATCAGTTGACCCATTGTGAATGTGATGTCATGGAACAGAACCTGAAGTGACAAAAATACCCAGGTGATTATTTATTAATTACACTCTAACATTACACGTACGTTAAAGAGTAACACAATTAATATATTCCTTTGGAATATGTGAGTAGAACAAATACCACCTAATATAGATTGCAATGACTTGGGGGTAGAAATATCTGAACAAAACTAGTGTAGTTTTTAAAAGCCATCATGGTCCAGAAGTTCACAGTGCTAGCTGGGAAACTATGGCCCATAACCTCGGCTTACAGTTTAACTTAGAACATAAGTGTGACTTAGAACATGTGTCCAGTGTTGTTCCAACAATGTCTCCTGTCAGACACTGTGCTGGCACCTTGCTGCACTGATAACAAATTCACTGAAGAAAAATAAGAAAATGGCAAAGATTGGCAGTGTTATACAACTTTTAATGTTTTATTTTATGTAGACAGATTAGCCAAAATAACAGTATGCAGTCTTATTTCCAATATGTTCCATTTATTAGGAATGCATTTAAAAGTCCTTCTTGATTTTTAGCATCTACTTCCATGATTTGTTGGAATAGTAAATACATTGTTTACCCACAAATTCAGTTGTATACAGCAAAGTTATCCTTCACCAAGTTCAATTCCTTCCCACCATTTCATTCACAGGATTAAGTTTCATGAAAAGTAGAGGAAGGGGAGAATTTGTAAACCACCCTGAAGTTAGAGCTCCCATTACTAATTGCTTTAATTTGATTGTTATACTTTTTGCTCTCTGATGACAGGTCATCATACAGGATCATGTCTCCTCACAGTGTACAAACTTCCGTGTGCTTTTGTCAGCACATCATACAGTTAGGGAAAAACCCTGACTTCTTCACTTGCACTTGTCTAGACAATACACTCCTATGGTTTTCTATATTTTGCAGAATTACTAGAAATGTTGGATTAATTTCAAGTCAGTTTTTCAAGGTGGTCTGGAGCCTTACCCCACTGACTCTGTCTTTACCTGTTGGCTAATTACCTTGCACCTGCGACAGTTTGTATATGCGTCAGCTGCTGCGAGTTATGCTGTGACTCCAAATATTATCCATACCTTCCACACAACTTTCAAAGTCTTTTTATTGCCTTCAGCAGTACTGCATGACTGAATTAATAACAAACTGGTACATACTGAATTCTGGTTACTTACAGAAAACCTAGATATTATTGCTACATTCTGCCCCTCTAGCTATATTCAGAATAATTAGCACTTCCTATATGACATCAGACTTGCAAGAAGTGACAAAGAATGCAAACTTTTGCTTATAACAAACTAAATGTTTATATAATTTATAAAATATCCCACCTCTAACTCCCCTGAAAATGACTCTCCAAACTGAAAATATGTCACAATCTTTCTAGGAAGGGCCACTAAAAATCAGCTTAAAAGCTACACACACCCCATTCTCAACTACACCACCTCTTAAACATACTGCAAAGCATATGTGATCTACCATTTACCCTAGGAACACTGATTCTAATGAATAATTGCAACATAAATGCCTCAAGCCCACCTCTTACGCATCTAAAAAGATTTCTTAAAACTCTTGGCCTTTATAGTGAATCAACTCACCAGGCCAAACACATAAGAACAATTGGACTCAACCCTAGACCATACTCTTACTTCTATTCCAGATGAACATGTTAGTCTCTCTGTCCATCCTAACAACATGAGTGACCATTGACCATTTACATCAACCTGGTCATTCCAATCCAAACCACACCTTCCTCTCCATGTAACAAGTCGTCCTATCCTGAGAACATGTAACCTATGCTAATTACACACCAACATGAAATTGACCGAAGTCCAATATTTAATCCCAGCTGTCTCTTTAAACAACATTGTTTCTAATATTTATGGCCTCCTTTTCCCTACACAAAAAGAGAAGTGTAAAGGCAAGTATTTGCAACTGGTTAATTTCTGAAATAACATCCCTTCACAAAGAAAGAGATCTTGTTTTGCATAATTGGAAAAAACAGCTTCAAAATAATATCTTACCTAACAATTATATCTCTGAATGCTGGTTTCCTTGCATTGTTTCTTTTGTTGAGCCATAAAAATATAACTATCAGAGCAGCAGATTTTCTTTCTGCATACTCTTCCCTCTCCAGTTACCTATCTCCTAATAATTTCAAAGAATATCTTCTTTCCAAATCCAAGCCAAGCCTTAATAATTATCCTAGACCCACCCTTACTCCAAGTCTTACATTTTGTTGTTGACTATCTTCCAGCTTTTTGTTTTAAAAATATTTTGCCTAAAGTAGTCCTTAAACTGCTGAACAAAGTTTACATAAGATCCTCCTTCAAAAGCAGGATATGACATCCTGCTTTCCTTAAAATGATAGCCCCATGCAGAGAAAATGTACTTTCTCTGTCCACTGGACTGCTACTTAATCAAATCGAATATGCTCATATAATATCTTTATGCAAATCTCATAACCTCACTGTATCCCATGACTACATGCTGATATCAAACCACTGTCCCTAACAAAAATTATAAAAAAAAAAAAAAAACAATCAACCAACAATCACTTGGTCATATAAACAAGCATGGTCTACCGAGCAATTGTCAGCATGGCTGTAGAACAGGCTTTAGTACGACAACAGTGCTCTGCAATATTATGAATATCATATACTCCAACAGGAGCAGTGCCTCTTTAAAGGATGTCATTTAATTGTTCTGGCCTTAATATAGCCTAATTAAAATATGGAATCACTAACCTTTAGCCTCAGTGCATTACACTGTTGCCTAACTACTTACACAACTGAACTTTTCAGGTAAACACTGGTTTAAACATATTAAGTACATGAATTCTTACATCAGATCCCCCTCCATGTTCTGTTCTTGGTCCAGTTCCTTTTGTAAATAACCTACATAAAGACCACCCCTTCCTCAGTGTAACAATGGGCACAAATGATTTCTTCATCTTAAACTCAGATAAACATGCCACCTATTTACAAACTAAACTACAAGCCAGTTTTACCACCTTATGGCACTGGATTTGTGTGATTGTCATTACTAAAAAAACTTTGCCGGCCTTTCACGTCACTAGAAGTAATCCACTGGGTACACTTATCTCATAAGTATCACACCCACTAGGTACACTTATCTCACAAGTGCCACACCACAGACAACTTGGCTTAAACCTAAGCCCAACACAACCATTTCATCACCATACATAACTTATAATTATAAAGTTCTCACACAACTGAAATTCTGCAAGAAAAAAACAAATCCATTATCCCCAGAATTAAGGATTGCTACTCCCAAAATGTCATATCAGACTTTGGTCTGTCTATTATTACCCTAGACTCATCTACTAATATAACACCGCTACAAACCACGCTCAGTAGTATCTGCCATCTTATACTTCTCATGGATTCCAAAATTCATCAATGTTTTTTTTTGTAAGAGCTAATTGCACTCTTTTAACAGCAAGAGTCACCTTCTTCTTGTCTATCTTTCAACATAAATTGCTCACCACTCTCTTCCAAAGTAATAATCAAAACATTTATCAACCCCCCTTAGAAACAGTGCTATGAAAGTATTATCACTTTAAATACTGAACCCCCCTCTCCCCCACTTGCTGGTTTATATTAACTACTGTTAGACATGAGGAAGGAGCACTCTCTTTAACCTTACACAAAAAATACGGGAGCACCTCTTTGTTGAAAATAAATGTAATTCTTCAGACAATCTGATTGATACTTTATCAAATTAAAACTTTCATTACAATATTTCTATGAACACACTGCTAAATATTCAAGTGTTCTTTATTGTCAAACTTTTGCATCTGTGTAAGATTTTACTGCATATTGCAAATGTACTATTTGAATGTCTAATGAGATTTTGTTTTTGAACATTATGTGTTGCATCTAGTATCATGTATCTCTAGATCTGTTTCTGATATTTTCTATTGTTGCTTTTTCATGATTGAAAACAGCCTTTGGGGCAGCCCACTTATATGGTTAACAAATGAAAACATTTTTTCAGGAAAAGTAAGTTAAGGTTAAATTGTATCTTATTTTTTTGTTTTTGTTTGTTTTTAAAATTATTAAATTATATTATATTAATTATTATTATTATTATTATTGTTTTTAAAATTGTTGTTTGTATTGTATTTGTTCTTAAATGTATGAACTCACTGAAAATAAGCTTACAGTAACACACTTTATTGCCAACAGTCAGCTGATGTAAGATTCAAACAAAGTACGCAGTTGTCAAAACAGAGCTACTTTTAACTTCACCAAATATGATGTGGCTCCTAAAACAATCACAAATTTATAATTTACAGATAAGTGTTTTTGTAGGCAGTCAAGCCTTCTGCATCCCATCCATCCTTCTAACTATATAACAGCACTGACTTTACTTGCTTTACTTGGAATTTACACCCTCCTCTCCAAGGTTCTGTAGTCTCAGTATTGTTATTTATAACTAAAAGGGCTAAGGGGAGAAACCCTCAAACATGAGAGTGTAGAATGGGGGTTGCCCCCTGCAAAAACATTGATACTGAATTGTATTTTACAGTATATTATGAAGTGTGTAAGACAGCCATTAATGGGCAAGCTGTCCTTACTAACTTGAGGTTTTGTGGAACTAACCCAGTAAAATGACTTTTCATCAGTTCAAGTAAATGTATATATATTGTGGAATCTTTCTCAAAAGATAACAATCTGTTACAAAAAAAACAGTGCTTCAGAAGGGACAAGCCTTTTACACCACCTTCCTTAAATACATTAATTTTTAGATTACACAGACTAGTCACACTTCCAAAATTATGGAGTTTTAGTTAAAATATAATCTCAGTCCTGATCATTCATTATGAGTTTTAGTTAAAATATAATCTCAGTTCTGATCATTCATTTACTATAGGCAACTATTTGAAAGTTTAATGTTTCCAAACATGAATTTCTGAATGGCAGAACCCATGTGTGTACGGGTGTGTGTGTGTGTGTGTGTGTGTGTGTGTGTGTGTGTGTGTGTGTGTGTGTGTGTGTGTGTGTGTGTGTGTGTGTGTGTGTGTGTGTGTGTGTGTGTGTGTGTGTGTGTGTGTGTGTGTGTGTGTGTGTATATATATATATATATATATATATATATATATATATATATATATATGTATATATTTATGTATATTACTACATATCTAAATACTTGAATACTGACAGCTTAAATATCAACAAAAAATTTTCTAAAGTTGACTGCTAAAAATATCTAAAGAAAAAATATCAACAAAACCTGACCACATCCCAAGCCAATGTTTTTGCAGTGGGGCAAGCCCCCACCTCCAGCACCTTCAGCTAATTATATATATATCAACTTTAAGGTTGCACAACAGTAGAAAAAGTGCATATACCCTTCCCTGGAATAACTTCAGTTTTCTTGATATTTTGTCTTTAGATATTTCTAGCTGTCAATATTTTGAACTTAGATATTTTTTGTCAATATTTAAGCATTTAGATATTTAATATTACACTTATACATGCACATAAATGCGCGCATGCACGCACATTGTCACACAGTGTTAATGGGTCTTGCCAAATATACATATCTCTATGTAAAAACCTAAATGGCATGAACAGTCATTTTGAGACATCACGGTACAGTAGGGATTGGGGTTTTGGTACTTTCCCCACTGTAGTGCAATCTCAGAGTTTGTATATATAACTAGCAGGGAGTGTGGGAGGATACAGCCCCCACATGGGTGGTGCAGGGTGGCTTGACACCTGCAAAAAAGTAGGAGTTGTATTTGCAGTTTGTTGGTTCAACTTCCGTGTTTTCAATATTTCCAGCTCTATCATATAAGGTTCACACTTGTGGGACTTTAAGCTTATGAAAGGGATCTATAAACACACACACACACACACACACACACACACACACACACACACACACACACACACACACACACACACACACACACACACATATAGATGACAAGAAGACCGACACCGAAAGATCGACAATGAAGATGACTGACAGTTGAGAATCCCAATGCTGAGAACACCGACATGTTAAACAAGCGCTAGTGGGTAAGTATGCGGTAGTGACTGATGTTAGGGTTAGGGTGCGGGTAAGGTAAGTGTGCGATAGCGACGGTCTGTAGGGTTAGGGGTGGGTTAAGTGAGTTAGGGTTAGGGCGCGGGTCAGGTGAGTGTGCGATAGTGACAGACGTTAGGGATAGGGGCGGGTTAAGTGAGTTAGGGTTAGGGCGCGGGTTAGGTGAGTGTGCGATAGTGACGGACCTTAGGGTTAGGGTTTGGGTTAAGGTTAGTGCATAGATAGTTGTGTATGTAAGGTTCAGTGTAGGTTTGTAAGGTTTTTTGTGTGCTTTTGTTGTGTGTGTGCATTTTGGACAGGGGATTTGTTTTGTTTGTTGAGTGTCGAGATTGTGGTTTGTCAGGTATGTGACGTTTCGTGTTTCTGAACTTTCGGTTTGGTGGTGTCGGTGATTTTGTTGTCTGTGTTTTAGCGCGTCGGTGTTGTCAGGTAGACCCATATGTTTATATACATATAAAACACATACCTACATACATACACACACATACACTGCAACACAGTGGTGACTGGGTCTTTCTAAAATTGAGTCTGATTAATGGTTGTTTCTTTAAGACAATGTAATGCATGGAGCACCACAACTGGGGAAAAAGATAAATCAACCCTAGGTGCTGCTAAGATCTGATCCTGCCCTAGAGATTAACAACAGACAGTGTTGGCTGGCAAAGAATAATGGCAGAAGGTAAAAGTGTAACAAAGCAAAGTGTCTATCAGCTTTTGAAAGCTGTTTGCCTTCTGTAACAGCAGCAGTCTATTTCTAATTTCTGTACACCTCAGTTGTCCCTGATAATGCAGAAAGTCCGAGATTTTGCCTCATACCTTTGTCCTGCCTCCATAAAATTTATGATTCTCTGATAAATCACCAAGGATTACAATCTATCAGTAATGACAGGCATTAGAGTTTGATACTTATTGCTTAAAATCTACATTTTGATGCAAAACCAGTTCTATTAACATTTTTAAGTGAATTAGAGCTACATGTAAAAACTTTCCCTGATATTGATCCTTTGACCCCAGATTATTTCTGGATTTGCCGAGAATTATTGAGAGCTATGCTGCTGTCTGACTGCACTCCCTAAATGCGTTACTGACCTTCAGATCTGGTAAATCACATTGCACTCCTATCTCCCCCGGTACCTAGTTGTACATGGAGTAGATACAGTTCCATGCACTGCAAAGTAATATGATTGGGTATGTTGTCATAACCCTCTATATTTTTGCTGTCAAGGTGAATTTCTTGGCATCCAAGTTTGAAATATATAAACTGGTTGTGATCAGAGACCTGAGCATAATCCTCTGTGCTGTAGTCAGCATAGATAGCTGCATGGTTGTTGTATCCAGTAAGCACAAATAATTAATGACATCTGACTTGTGATGTTTAAAATAGATGGTCCTATACAGATTCAGAGAAGATAGACTATCATGTGGGAGAACTGTTTGACTACAAATGAGGATTCTTAGTGGTGGATGTGCAGTAAAGAAAGAAAGTTCATGGAGCATTTGTGGAGGGACCTGGACATCTTTCCAAAATGGGAAAACAGTGGTGCCTGGGGTGAAGAAATCCTGCCTGAGAGTACCTGGGAATCCAATTCCAGTCTCTTACTGAAGTTGAAGAAAATTGCTGGACTTTTGCCTGAGCGTGATTGTTAGTCACTACCCGTGAGAGACTGTAAGTCATTTTCTTACAGGGACTTCTGGGCATTAATAAAAGGTAAAGTGAAACAGATAAGTGGTGTGTACATCTTTCAGTTTTATTTCATATTTGGTGTAAAAAGCTGTCACCAAGATTCCACTTATCTATGCTGGAAAATTCTGCACTACTGCCTTTGGCTTAATGTTTTGGATAAAATTGTATATATTTTTATGGAACTATGGTCTTCAATGTGTTTTAAGAGATCACTATAGATGTGTGCATGTGTGTGCGAGCACGCGTGTGTGTATAAAAGTATAACAGTAACGATAGTGCATTTAACTGATACATTCAAAAGGATTCATGTTGTTTTCAAACAGCCTGTAAGTCACCACCTATAACCCAAAGTTTAACAGATTCCATCTCTATAAATTAAAACAGCCTTATTACATATGTCATATAAATGCTCAGTGAGAGTAAATTTGGACTGATGTGATGTCTGACCATAGAAAAAAGCCAAATGTTCTATGATAGGCAACTTAAACTGATGCAACATCTGACCATACAAAAGCTGGACACATGTATAGTAAAGAAAGAGCACTGCATATGATAATATTTCTAATCTGAAACATCTGTCATTCATTCATGTCTGTTAATCTATGCTAGGTTGTCCCCCATTTTTTTACTCTCAGAATACATTGCTATATTTTACCCATGTAATATTGGTTTATGTTGTGATGACCCACCACTGCCAATCAGTAATCAAGGAGCCTCAATCATCACCACTGGCAACAGTGGGGACGTACACTGGGAGGATGACAAGTGCACCAACAGTATTTCTAGACACAGCTCTCTACATCAAGCGCAATTTCCCTTAAGAGCACACAGAGACCACAGGTCAGTCTGGGGCTGGTTTCTCACTCTTTCTCCAGATCCTCAGTAAGACTCCCCACTGGCACAGCTATAGAGTTGAGATCTCAGCTGAGTGACCACGCCAAGACCTCCAGTACTTTCTCTGTCCCACCAGTGCTTTGTGTCCCTGCCCAAGTAGCTAACATACATACTCTTTGAGGTTTGATTTACATACACACACACACACACACACACACACACACACACACACACACACACACACACACACACACACACACACACACACACACCTGGAAAAGGCTGGCACAGGTTTACTAGCTATGCCCCCTTCTGCCCAGACTAGCCATCAGTCACTCTTGTCAACTACCTTAAGGTCCTTAACAAAGGGTTTACAACCTTAATGTGTAATATTAATATTAACACAAATGGTAGTTTGACCAAGAGCAAGGCTATAAGAGTGGCCCACACAGTGTTTACCAAATAAATATGCAAGTACTCTCAAAACTTAAATATCTCTACACAGATCAGTCACAATAAAAGGTTTAAATATATTTAATAATAAATAATAAAAGAACAAGACAATACTAAATATATATATCCACAGTGACATCATAGTTCAAAACCACTGGAAATATTTAAAACAACATTGCAGGACAGTCTCAAATAAATAAAGAAAAATATCTAAACTAAGCTTTACTATACTCCTGACTGAATCTAAGATAATTACTATAATCTGAGAACGTACTTATAGAGCACGGCAGATGTGGTAAATGGATCTTCTAGTTGTTGTCAGGTCCAAGACAGAAAGCAGAATACTCTGTCCCACTAAGAGACTTTTCAAATTAATATCTAAAATATTACTGCTGTGATAGCTTGCAGAATGACATAATTTCTTGTCATCTGACTCCTAGTTCCCAGGCCAAACAACCATTGATGAAGCTGGCAGTATTTAGCATCTTCCTGTAAAAATAAACCGACAAGGGCTTCTCCTCAGATCTCTGGCAGATGCTGTTAGTCAAAAAACAATTGCATTCCTTCATGCTTTCAAGACAAGTAATTTATTCACCCTAAAGACAATACCAAAAGTTTCCTAGTACAGATATTGTGTCAGTTGCTGTATTGAAAATTGTTAGCTACCATCTTTTATGGCCTAACCATAAAGTAATTTAATTTCAGGTATTTTTCTAAAAATATACTGGACTAAGGTTAAGCTCCTGTATCCCAGTTTCCACTGTTAAAATATATACATTTAAACAGTTACAACAGTGCATGTACATTTCTGTTCTTTTCCAGTAGGGCACACTGTGGGTCCATTTTAAACAAATGCCTTTTGTAAATACCCTTTTCAACACACGTCTGTATAAACAGTTTGATATACACATGACATACAGTTCTAATACATTTGTAGCACAAGCATCTTGTATAAATCATTTTGATATTCACCAATGACATAATTATTTACAAAATTCCAGATAGCTGGGATGGCAGTATCTCCTTCATCACACATCTTCCCTCCCCTTCAAAGACTCAAGCCATTTTTTCAAGTGACCCTTGAGAAATGTTGCTTGAGAGAAATGAGCCTGTCTGGGAATGCATTACCTCATTCCCTGTTTTGAGATTCCAGCTGCCTTTGCATTGCTGACCCCATTACAGTGTTGCACTGTCATATCTTATGCCTGCAACCCGAGGCTCCACCACTGTAACTTGGGACTTCACTGGCTGACTCCTTCCACCTTCTACTGCAAATACTTAACACAAGTTATCATGGTAAGGTTTCATCATGTTAACATGGTACAGTTTGTGCCCCTGCCTCCTGCCTAGCAGTTCTACCATGTAGTTAACATCACTGACCTTCCGTACCACTTTGAAGGGTCCCTCCCAAGCTGCCTACAGCTTGTTGTGTCTGACAGGAATGAGAACCATAAGTTGTTGCCCCATAGCATACTCTCTAGCTTGAGCATTCCTGTCATGCCAGACCTTCTTCTGCTATTGAGCTTCTGCCAGATTCTCCTGGGCCAAGCCCATGAGTTCCCTGAGCCTTGTGCTGAGGTCTAGGGCATATGTCACAACAGACTCCTTGTGGGATTCACACTCACTCTCCCACTCATCAGAAATCAAATCTAAAGGTCCCCTCACCCTATGCCCATACAGCAACTCAAAGGGTGAAAGAACCTGTGGATTCCTGGGGCATTGCTCTGTAAGCAAACAGCAGATGGGGCAGATATTTGTCCCCAACCCTCTTAAACTGTTCTGCAAATGCCCGTAGCAGGGTCTTTAGTGCAGAGTTTAACCTCTCCACAAGACCATTAGTCTGGGGGTGGTAGGGGGTGATCTTTAGATGCCTCAACCCACAGTACTTCTACAGACAAACCAGCAGGTCTGACATGAAACTGGCGCCTCTGTCAGTCAGTATTTCTTTTGGGAAACCTACCCTGCTGGAAATCTCTAACAAAGCATTTGCCACCTTTTCTGCCTCAATGGAGGACAGACCCACTGCCTCAGGGTATCTGATAGCATAATCTACTACCACTAGAATATACTTCTTCCCTGTGAAACTTGGGGTACTCAGAGGCCCCACGATATCCATAGCTAACCTCTGAAATGGTTCCTAAATCACAGGCAAAGGCATCAAAGGAGCTTTCACCTTGTCTCTTGCCTTGCCTACCTTTTGGTACTGCTCACAGGTCCTGCAGTACCCTGTTACATCCCTGGAAATCCCAGGCCAATAAAAGTTCTGCATAATATGTCTCTTTGCATGCTTTATGCCCATATGACCTGCAAAGGAAATGTCACGGGCTATGGCTGGAAGTGCCAGATGGTAGGCTCTGGACACTACCAACTGCTGTATTCTATCACCCTCTAGCCCTCCCTCAAGGGTCCACACTCTCTATATACAGTAATCCTTTGTTCCAATATACAGATTCCCCTTTTCTTTGAGAATCAGGCACCTCCCTGGCTACCTCCTTCAAGCCTTGTAATGTAGGGTCTGAGAGCTGAGCCTGTCTCAGTTCTCTCTTTGTAACCCTTCCCAACTCCCCTTCTACAGGAAGTCTGGTATCCTTTAACAGCGGTGCTTCACTGTCAGCCTGGGTACTACTACTTACCTCTTCCCTTGCAATCACTCTGTCCAAGGGGACATCGGTACTAACAAACAGCTGTGGCTCACCTACAGTCTCACTGCTACAGGGTAGCTCCCTCTCTGAATTAACCACCTCATCAGTCCTGGCTTCAAGTGTGCAGTCTGTCTGGGTCCCCCCCAGGCTATCAGACCCACATGCTTGTCTCCAAACCTGACTGCACATAACTGCATGCACATAAGGTACTGCATCATCAAAATCATTCCCTAACAGGACATCTGCAGGGATATCCTGAAACACACCTGCTTTCTTGCTTCCTTTTCCACCCTCCCAGTCAAGGTGAACCCTAGCCAAAGGTATTTGGAATGGGATCCCTCTTAAAGCTCTGACTGGAGTAGACTGCCCAAGCAAGTAGTGCACCTGTTTAACTATTGTAGGCTTCACAATGGTTATGTCAGAGGCTGTGTCTATCTTAGCAGTGGCCTATTTTCCATCTACTAAGATAGGATATAACCTTTTGTGGTAGTTTGGTAACCTTGTTGTCTCCAGATAACTTACTGCTGGCATTCTGTAATTCCCACTTACTGTCTCCCCTACCTTTTGTTCCCCACCTTGCCTCTATGGACATCTATATGCTACATGGCCCAACTGGTTACATTTAAAACATTTAACCCTTGTTCCTGGCCGTGTACCTGGACTAGTGGCTTCCCCTGTTACTGGCAGACTCTGTTGGGATGGTTTAGGTTGCCCACCATGGGTTCCCCTTAGACCCATGTGCAGCAGTGGGTATCCCTTTCCTGTGCAGTGGCCTGTTTGCTAGGTATAGGTCTTCCTTTTTCCCCAAATCATCTGTGGTATTGCATTCCCTATCTGTCAACCAGATCCTCATGTCCTCAGACAGAGTGATAAGGGCTTGCTCCCTTACCAAAAGGTCTGCCAACCCTTCAAAAGTGGTGACCTGACACCCACTCACCCATCTATCAAAATAAGTGCTTAGCTCAGCAATATATTCACACATACTTTCATCTGCCTTGCTTCTGTGTTCTCAAATCTTTTTCCTATAAGCTTCAGGTGTTAACTTAAAACACTCTAATAAACAATTTTTAATGGTATTATAATTTAAGCAATCAGTATCAGACAATTGTGAAACAGCAGTTACAGCTTTACCATGGAGTAAGAGGGTCAGGAACCATACCCAAAGCCATTGATCAACATTATACTGTTTACATACCCTTTCAAACATATGAATAAAACTATCAAAATTATCACCCTCTGTAAATTGTGGAAAAAATTTATTGACATTTATTGCTTCTGGGATTTGGTTATTCCCTTCCCCATTACCTCCATGATTGTTGCGAAGAGTCAGCATCTCCTTTTCATGTTGCCTCTGCCTCTCATTTTCTTCAGCTTCCAGATGTCTCAGTCTCTCTGCTGATTCTGCTTCAACCTCCAAGCACCACAGCCTCTCTGCTGATTCTTGTTCTAAATGTTTGGCCTCCTGTTCAAGTCTCTTTAACTTCAGACAGATTTTTAAGTCCTCTGAGGCAAAGTTGAACTATCCATTTTCTGAGAGTTGTACATCCCCAAGGCTAGTCTGGTTGTCCTCCTGGTTGCTGGTCTGTGATGCAGCTGTGGTTAAGTATGCAATAATTTCCACTTTAGTCGGGTTGGCATGCACCAGTCCATTGGTTTAGCACATCTCAGCCAACTGGCTTCTTGTCAGCTTGCTCTAATCCGCTGCTGACATCCTTGACTGCTGCCTGACTAAGCTAACAAAAATAAATAAAACTATTGTGATATGACACTCTGTATGTTCACCATTTGGCTGCTTGAGAGTACAAACACATTCTTTAGTGACCACTGTTTACAGGGTAAAGGAGTTCAATATCCACACCACTGAATCCCAATATGGGATGTGGTGATCCCACCACTGCCACCAGTTGTGATGACCCACCACTGCCAACCAGCAATCAAGGAGCCTCAATCCTCACCACTGGCAATAGTGGGGGATGTACACTGGGAGGAAGACATGTACACCCACAGTATTTCCAGATGCAGCTCTCTGCATCAAGTGCAATTTCCCTTAAGAGCACACATAGACCACAGTCAGTCCAGAGCTGGTTTCTCACTTTCTCCAGATCCCCAGTAAGACTCCTCACTGGCACAACTATAGAAGTGAGATCTCAGCTGAGTGACCAAGCCAAGACCTCCAGCACCCTCTCTGTCCCACCAGTGCTTCATGTCCATGCCCAAGTAGTTGTCACACACACACACACACACACACACACACACACACACACACACACACACACACACACACACACACACACACACACACACACTTTGAGGTTTGATTTACACACACACACACCTGGGAAAGGCTGGCACAGGTTTACTAGCTCTGCCCCCTTCTGCCCAGACTATAAGGTAGTTTTTAGTGCCAGCAGTCACTCCTGCCAGCTACCTCAAGACCCTTAACAAAGGGTGTCCAATCTTACTGTGTAATATTAATATTAACACAAATGGTAGTTTAACCAAGGGCAAGGCTATTAGGAGTGGCTCACACAGTGTCACCAAATAAATATGCAAGTACTCTCAAAACTTAAATATCTCTACACAGATCAGCCACAATGAAAGGTTTAAATATATTTAATAATAAATAATAAAAGAACAAGACAAAATTCCATCTAACTGTGCTGGCAGTATCTCCTTTCATCACAGTGTTGTTTCCTTTTGTTCACTATTCAGGTAACTTTGGACTACTTCCAGTGTGATGGCAGTGTAGTGAACAGCTATTCTAGGAACGATTCTGGGAGCTCCATGCCAAAATATTGCTAAATTGCAAAAGCTGATAACTAAAAGTGAGGAATCCCATATAGAACAACTACAGGATGACATGTGAACACCATAAAGTCTAGTAGAAGGCAAATACAGGACATAAAAGTGACCTTATTGCTAAAAAAATACATAAGCTGTAAGAAGTGATACAGGCAGAGTAAAAGCAAGGCAGGAGGCAGTGTGGACTATGGTAGCTGCAGCTACAGGAAATGCAACTACCCCAGAAATAAAAATAGATCAAATACCCACATAAATCTTCAAAATCATTAAAACATTAATTACATTAGGGGAACTAGAAGAGACATTAAGTAAGCATGCAGAACTTACTGCTCTTCAGAAATCAAACAAAGAAGTGAAGTATCGTGAAATCAACCAGAAAAGAAATGACTTGGAAAATACGTTGAAAAGGGGGAACCTGAGATTTATGACTGTACTAGAGAAGACTGAAGGAAAATATTGTAAGAATTTTATGAAAGACTGTAGCCATCAATAGACAGAAGTTCTGATACAAGACATAACAGAAAGAGTCCACAGGGTAAACAGCCCAGAAGTGAAAGCAACTAAATGTCTAAGAAAAAAATTATTGTGCAACTGCTATCCTACCTGCTAAAATGGGATATTCTCTCAAGTTTGTGGAAGAAAGGAAGGAATAATATTGATAATGGATGATTCCAAAATTTATGTGGATAATGATTTTTCACTACAGACATGTGCATGATTAAACACCTTTATTCCATTCTTTAAAAAGTGTAGAACATTGAACTTGGGATTCAAATGATTATACCAAGCTTATTTTAAGGTATTTTACCCTCTCAATGTGAAAAACACAAAATGCTGCCAAAGAACTCATTAAGAGGGGAGAAAAGATGCAAAATTACCAGACCGACAAAGTCAAGGTTCACTCATATATCAGAAAGATGGATGCATGTGCTGAGAAAGAGAGAGAGATTTCCAGTGAAACCATTCCCAGTATTTCAGAAAAAGCTACAGAAGAAGTCAAGATACGTTCAGGAGTTTTCAAAGAGAATATGGGGCAATGCACAGCCAAATGTTCAGGAAACTATAGGGGAGATTCCAGATGAAAGCCAAATAAGAGCCTGATAAGATAAAAATAGGGATATTTTAGTAAATTGTCTCAAACTGAGATACCATCCAGGAATGGACAATGTGACTGGTGTTAATAGCAAAATATAATGTATACTCACTGAAAGTTACATTTGATAAGTAAAACAATAAATATATCTGCATGAAAGTAACACTGAACTGGTAACATTAGCAGATCGGGTAAAGTATATTCGATATTGCCTGCATTAACGTGGGAATGAAGTACCTAAGGGAGAAGAGTGAACGAGCTAAAAAGTAACCCATAGAAATACACAGGAGACTGGACAATATACAGGAAGAATGTAATATGTCACCACAAATAAGGGTGAAGTATAACAGAGACTCTGAAACCAAAGGGTTAAATGGGGAGTGGGTGGTACTAAACAGAGATACAAGACCAGTAATCTGAAAAAAAGCGGCTGTGCCTTAGCCGTTTTTTTCTGATTACTGGTGCTGTTTCAGTGGTTTACCCTTTGGTTTATAATAGAGATACAAGACTGACAACTTATACGAGCAATGGGGGTGGATCATAGGAGATAGTCATGAAGAGATGAATCAAATGCAATTAACACAAAGGGAGGGAGGCACAACATAACTAAGTTACCAAACCAGCTCCTCAAACAGGAGTAAAAATGTAAATAAGCATTAAAGTCATTAAGTAAGAAGGAGACAAAAACAACATAAGAAGAGAAAAAGGTAAAAGTAGAGCAGGACATATAAAACCACTACATTTAGTAGAAAGGAGGAAAGCACTGGTGGTAGGAGAAAGTGTAAAAGAGCTCGATTAAAAATGGGCTGGTAGAGCAGAGGAAAGGAAGAAAAGTAAAGATACATTTCAAGGGGGGATATAGATATTGTCTTCGTGCAGGAAACACATCTTAATAGAAAAGAAAATGACAAGACTATCAACGGAAGTGGAAAAATAGGTTTCTGTGCGGGTGTAGATGAGGGAAGGAAAAGAGGGGTAGTAATACTGACTAAAAAGAGAATAAACCCAAGGGGTTCTGGGCATCCTGAGGCAATGTAGCAACTGCCTCATGTACACCGACAACCCTCTCCTCTAACCTCCCAACACTCAGACTTTCGATAGATGCACTTATATATCCAAATTGGAAGTCACACACCCTCCAGCCAAGACCGGAATAGCTGGTCAAGAGGAGAAGGTCGACACTACATGGAACACATAGCCCTCCAGAACACACACCAGCACTGCCTTCACATAAAAACACAAACCACACACCCACCTATCTGGAGGCTCTCAATAAAAATCTACCCAAACAGCAGAGACCTCCAAGGCAGAAACACACTCAACCACCACAACGCAATACTAATCACAAGACACATAAATCTCCTAAACAGTGTGCCACTCAACCAAAGCCCTAAGGCAAAACAGCATGTCCAACACACTAGTCATAGATAACTCAATATTGAGGCATACTGATGTCCCACTCACTAGGTTGAATAAGGAGAAAGTAAGTCAGCTGCCTGTCAGGTGCCAGGATCCACCACATAATGCATGCACTCAGGTCTCTCAACAACAGGTACAAATATGACTCTGTCATTGTACATGCGGGTGTGAATGACCTGAGATACACCTCCCTGGATTACATGAAAGGAGACATGGAGGAGCTCTCGGATTATGTAGCCCAGGGGGGTATGACCCTAGCCCTGAGCAGCATCCTAACATCACCCAGAATGATACCATAGTACAAGCAGAAAATGATTGATTTCAACAATTGGCTAAGTTTCTGGTGTCATTCCAAGGGGATCCAGTATCTGTCTGCCTGGGATGACATGATTGAAAGACCTCGATGTTTTGCCAATGATGGCCTGCATCTCTCACCACTGGGCTTCCGGATACTGGCCAAGGGTCTTGCCACCCCTATAGTGTCTTTTTAGGCGGTGTTCAAAAGAACAAATTACCACCGTATCAGCTACAAACAAATGCAGTCTGGGGTCATGCTGCTCAACCCTAGAAGTCTAAATCTCCACACGCTCAAAGCACTCCTTAAAATGGAGAACATTGACATTTGTGCTGTAATCGAGACCTGGTTCAAGGCAGCAGAAAGCATCCCTGCACTACCAGGCTATAACTCATTCCACACCTTTTGGCCCCAGATCTTGGACTGAAGATCCAAAGGCAGTGGTATTTCTATATTCATAAAGGATGCATACACCTCCAGACTGGTCACCCAAAATAACGCATCAGAGATACATCAGGTGCAGCTAACATTGGGTAAGACAGAGATTCAGGTCGTAGCCTGTTATAGGTCCCCAACCATGTCCCAAGACTCACACTCCATGTTCCTAAGCACCCTGGAGAATATTAGGGTCCAACCTAACACTCTCATACTGGGCAACTTCAACTACCCCACCATTATTTGGGAAAACTATTCATGTACCAATACACTTGCCCAACATTTCCTGGAATTCATTAATTCCAGTGCCCTGGACCAGCTTGTTCTTATCCCCACTAGAGGTAGCAACATCCTTGACCTGGTCATTACTAATAAGGGGGACCATTGCTCTACACCAATAGTCAACTCCTCCCTGGTTAGATCCAACCACAAACTAATCACCTCAGAAATTCACATCCTTCCCACCCCCATCCCCAACCCCTGCAAAGGTAACCACCATGAAAAACTTCTCCAAAGCTAACTTTGGGCTCCTAAAAACAGAGGCGGCTAACTTCATGGCACTCGTGCAAATGGAGAATAGTTGCATGACTGCTGAATCATACACCAATGCACTGTACGAACATGTACACAAATGCATGGATCTCGCCATACCCAATAGAACCAAGACTCTCTCCTCCAAAAAAAGGAAGCCAATCTGGTGGTCTCCTGCCAAAAAGAAACTCTACAACAGAAGAAAGAAAGTAATGCAGAATAAGTGAAGTCCCAAGACTGGAAAACCTACCTTATCAGTCTCAACAAAAAGTTGAGATCCCGCATCAAATCCTCTAAAGCTAGCTATGAAAACAGAATTGCAGCATATAGTAAAGACAACCACAAGGCCTTCTACAGTTATGTAAAGAATATCCATGGCAATACTCAGATTTGCTCTGAGCTACTGCACAATGGTACCTCCTATACCAAGCCAATAGATATTGCCAATATACTGGCCAACAGATTCAGTGACAACTTTACCTCTCTCACTCCAACAAAAGGACCAATCACAATACCAGTAGATTGAAAGGCACACAGTATTACTGCTGCACAGGTTAAAACAGCACTGTCCAAGGCCAAGAATACAGCTTCTATGGGACCTGAAAATATCCCTGGCTGTGTTCTACATGAACTGCAGAGTGAACTGGCACCTCACTTGTGTGCCCTGTTCAATCACAGCCTCACCTCAGGCTTTGTCCCTACCAAATGGCACACTGCTATAGTCATCCCTCTCCACAAAGGAGGAGTGACTACAGACCCTGGGAACTATCGCCCCATTAGCCTGATAAGTCTGATATGCAAAGCTATGGAACACATCATCATGGACCTAATAAACAAGGATATAGGGAATCTCCAAACTCTGGATCCCAGACAGTTTGGTTTTGTGAAGGGTAGAGCATGCCTGCTCAACTTGGTCAACTTCATTGATTCAGTCACTAGAGCTGTGGATGAAGGCAAGGTGGTTCATGCAGCCTACCTTGATCTGGTCAAGGCCTTTGATACCATTTCCCACTCAGGAATCATAGAAAACCTCACTAAGCTAGGCATCAATCCCTATATCACTAGGTAGGTTACAAACTAGCTCACAGATATAACCCACAGTGTGAAAGTAGCTGACTCCAAGTCAGACTGCTGACCAGTCACGAGTGGAGTCCCACAGGGATCGGTCCTGGGTCCTCTCCTGCTTGGTAGCTACTTCTCTGAAGTCTAGGCCAACACAAAGTGACTCTGGCTGGCAAAGTCCGCAGACAATTGCAAGTTGGGAGCCATTATTAACTCCTCAAGTGATGTTGACATCCTACAGAAAGGCCTCACTAAGACCTACAACTGGTGTCAGAACCATGGCCTTAAGCTCAATGCCAAAACATGTGTCATCATCCCCTTTGGAAAAAACCCAATTCCCATGAATTACCACATCGATGGTAGTCCACTGAACACAGAAAGCATTATAAGAGATCTGGAAACACAGGTTGACAGCAACCTCTCTTTTGACCACCACATTGACACTGTGGTCAGAAAGTCCTTTTATGTGGCACATCTCATTACTAAGGGTTTCACATCCAGAAAAAAAGAGGTCATTGTCTCCCTTTACTCTTCCCTCATTAGGCCAATCATTGTGTACACTACCCCATTTGGCATGTACCTCACTAGACACCTGCAACAACTGGAGAGGCTGGAAAACTACCTCACAAAGAGAATCCTAGGTCTTAAACACTTGTCCTATATGGGCAGACTCAAAACACTCCAACTATTATCCGTCTCATATCGCCTACTTAGAAGCGATCTCTGCTTGACTTATAAAGCCATGCCTGACCCAGCTCCATTAGAAATGCTACATCTAAAGAAATCCCAATCCCTCCGCACCACAAACTCCAGAGACTTCAACCTCATTGCCACAATCAACAGAATGTGCTGGAAGGACAGGTTCAGAAACCAGAGACTGCCCATGGTATGGAATAGACTTCCCATACATGTCAAACAGAGCACCTCACTGGCCCTCTTCAAGAGAAATCTTGATGAGTGGATGGGAAATAGGAAAGTCACCCCAGGGAATCACTCCAGTGGTTCTACTCGACAGAGGCACTGGGAACTAAGGTCAGGTGGCACAATGATAGGGTAATCCTATGGGCTAGGCTTGTAAAGGCTCCAGGGCCATTAGTCTAGTACATGCCTATGAACCTATGAACCTATAAGGGTAGAAGAGGAAAAGATAAATAGGCAAGGGAGATGCATCGGAAATTGGCAAGAGATGGAAATTAATCTAGCATGAATATGTCACCAAGAACTAATTGGCAGAAAGTAAAACGGATAATGGCTGAGGTTACAGAGTTCCAAAAGTGGGAGGGGACAGGAATGTCATGATTAGAAAGGCAGGTGTAATGGGAGTTTGAAGAGAAATATTGTACAGGGAAAATACATTAGAATATCTGGTTTACAGGATGTGATGGAAACACAGGAAGTTAAGAGAGAACATAGAACTTTGATCAGGGAAAAATTATACAAGGTGAGACTGGATAGGTGCTATATTTCAAAAGAGCATATCTATTGTGGAATTCAGAAACAGATTGTCAAATCATAGTCCAATCAACTGGGGATAAGAAGGCAAAGAAATGAGTACTCAGGAAAGCCTTGTGCTTTCCTACATATTTATTAAAGAAAAAAGTAAACTGTCTGTTAAATATCCTATTAAAAGCTGTACAAAGAATAAATGTGAGCTTGCCAAACCTCGAAAAAAAAAGAACAGAATAGATACAAGGCAAAAATAAAAAAATAAAAAAACATGTCACAAAGATACATATGGGAGGCTAGCTACAACAAATATATTTAAACAGTTAAAGAAATTAAAGGCATACAAAATAAACAAAACAGAGGGTGGGTCGAGAGGAATACCAAGAACTGTTACAGTCTTTAAAGACAAAATATTTGATTATTTGGAAAATTTAAGTGAATATAGAGCTAAGGCTGTGAAATACATCATCCATGCAACACCCCCCCCCCCAAACATGCTAGCACAAAAAATAAGGAAACACAAATCAAAGACTGATAACAATGATTAGAGATTGACATGCAGGAGCATTGGAAGGGAACCATGATGGGATACTTGAGGTAATCAGAAACTACTATGCTAAACTGTACTAAGAAGAACTGGAAGTAGAAAATGGGAGAAGAGATGGAATGTTTTTTTGTGGGGGTAATCTATTCCAGCTTTGGAGGGGAAGTAATGTATTCCAGCTTACAGAGGAAGGATATATCAGCTCAGTCAAGGAAATAGAGGTGGAGGAAATAAAGAGAACTATTAGAAATCAAAATACTGAGAAAATGCCAGGACTAGATCAAATACGTGTTGAAATATGGAAAAAGATAGAGGATAAGAGGATGAGGTGATTAATATATGGGTAAAGTTATTTAATAAAATTCTCAGAAGCAGAAATGCCTCTCCATCTTGGAACACAGCAATAATAGTGGTTATACCCAAAGAAGAGAAAGATGCAACAGATCAGAAATCATATAGACCCATATCAATTCTGAGCAATGATTATAAAGTATTTATAACTGTACCAGCAAAGAGATTGGCTCTTCTATTACCCAAGCTGATAAATTTGTCCACTGTAGTTTTGTTGAAGGCAGACAAATATTTGATAACACTACAAGAACCATGATGATTCAAAGGACATGGAAGTAAGTAAAAAAACATTAATGAGAAGAGACAGGATTGGATGCTGAAAAGGCATTTGACAATGTTAGTTTTTTTATTTGTTTGTTTGTTTGTTTTTTGTTAAAGAAGACATTGCAGACTTGGGGCCTCACAGGAATAGAAATGAATATTTCCAGTAGGGGATATGAGAGTGGAGAAAAGAAATTCTGGAAATGAAGTCATTACCAGACTGTGGAGATTTTATGATACAATAAAGAAGGAAAGTGGGATAATAAGTTGAGAAGATGTTAAAAAGGCTTTTACTATGCCAGAAAAAGACAGATTTGTAATGGCGTTAACTGTAGCATGTAACAAAATAATGTAGAAGCAGTAAGAAGCACAATTTACCCCAGAAATTATCAAGTATCTGGTGGAAACTATATTAGGTAATACAATCATGAAAAAACGAATAAATAGAGCATATTAAACATAGCTAGAAATGAGACAATATCAGACACAGAAGAGGCCTGGAGTCAAAAACTGAACAGGTACATCACACCAGAGAAATGGACAGAAATGTGTGTTAATTCTAAATACAAAACAAACTTTAGAAAGATCAGAATAGTTACATGGAAGTGTGTGGCATAGATACTTTACTTCCCAGGGAGACTAAGTCATATATGTTCTTACAGATAGAGAGAATCTGATGGAGATTTACAGAAGGAGAAATGAGGGACTGGAAACATATTTTTTGAGATTGCTATATACTAAACATTTTTAAACAAGAGATGCAAATATTAGAGGTTTTAATAGTTGGGGAGCATTTAGCTATCGCTAAAGAAATTGTATTGATAAGATGAGTTAAGGCATCTTATCCAAGATATGTTTTGATTTCGTGTCATTGTCATAATCAACTGCCTTTTTCCCATTTTCCACATGAGGTTGGGATGTTGTGTCAGCTGTCGCCATTCCTCTCAATTCACTGCCACTCACTTACCTTTTTCTACAGTCATGCCTGATTGTTGCAGGTCTTTTCTCAAACAATTCATCCACCTCCTTACCAGATGCTCTCATTCCCTCCTGCTTTCTTCCTGTCTGTGCCAAATCCAATAGCGGCTGGTGACTTCAAATCAAAGGAGGGCTGCAGGAGACAGGTGAATGGGTGGGGTCAATGGGAAGGGGTGCGGCCAACTAGAAAGGGGAGGAGCTATGCTCAAAACCACAAAAACTGTAACTGTAATTAAATACACTGCCCTGGGTACCAAACCATCACTATGAGAGTCCAATCAAGACAAAATGAAGTGTAGAAGAAAAAATATTTCAATGCATTGGCTGCATGACAGCTTACTTAATATCTAGATGGAAACAAAAAGGTTGTGAGGCATGAAAAAATAAATTACTTTTTAAATACATTACTGGAATGCCAGTCAAAATCAAGTATAAGAAAAACAAGCAGCACTCAACTCAAACCACTTCTCCTTGCACTGCAGTTCTAATTATAATTTATATTCAGCTTTATTAAAGTACCAAGTAACATGCTTAAAGTAGCAATCTCTGTGATACCTCCACTTGTAAAAATGTTTCTTATCCAAAAAAGACCTGCTGCCTGATAACTATCTACTTGTTTCATGGGGAAAACATGATCAAAGTAAAAAATGAAAAGCAAACAAGAAACAAGCTCAAGATACATTGCTTACAGGATTACTGTACAGGTAATGGACCACACATGATAGACTGGCATTCTGTTTGGTTTACAGGTAAAGCCTGCAAAGTTGACTGCAAGTCTTCAACAAATATAATGAGCTTCTTAAAATAATGTAATCCTGTTCTTTGTTACAAATACTGTCATATGCATTTCAATAACCAAGGCTTATACATTATCTAGTTATATAAGTATTCTCTGCACGGCAACAACAGAAAGGCTTTCAATGTTGGCAATTCTTTAACAGTATGCTTATTAAAGCTTAATTGCATCTTACAATCTCAGACAAGCTTACCTGATGGTCATTAAAGCATTGCTACTTAAACACAGAGCAACAGGCACTTTCTGAGTAATAATAAGCATAAATCAACAGTATAAAAATATGACAGAAACAAGAACATTCTGCAAAATCAAGGACAGAATAAAAGTAGCACTTGTGTCTACCTTGGATGGGGGGATACTCTGCACATTTACATTGCATAGGGGAAGAACAACATTTTGAGCCAAAATCAGGGACAGTTGAGATGGTGGATATGCCTAATTCTATAAAGCGATTTATTTGCACGTACCTCCGAACCTGTTAATGCAGGAAATCTGGACAAGGCCAAATATACTGGGGTAACATATAAACAGTACTATAAATTGTTGTATAAACTGAGACAATTGATAGAATAACAGGTCTTGCTTTAGCATGCATTTTTCTGAAGGTTATGAAGTCCAAAACTCACCGTCTGTCATTATTTAGTGACAATTCCTACATTATTTGCCAGAAAACCACACATTTTATGAGGAACAATCCAAAAATAAGAAGCAAAAATCTATTCATTCTGTGAAAATCTGGACAGTTGAGTGGTATAGTTCAGCCGGGGCTGTCTTTCAGTTTTCCGCCCTTCGCCCTCACAAATTCATGGTTGAATGGAGCCTCCCCCCTGCAGACATTCCAATGAAGCATTACTTGGCTATTTCACCCATTTACCATAAACACTAATGTGCATACTGCTTTACTTCTACGATGATTTGGACTTCATTTGAAAGTTTTATTTTGCATTTTACAGCACAAACACTAAGACATCTGCTAAATAAAGCAATGCAATCTCACAATGAAAACAGACTTAGCATTAAAACTTCTCTGCCTTGAAACTCACACTCATTGAAACAGCATTGAAGCCCACATTCAAAGAAAGTACATTTTGCCAGTGGCAGATAAAGATTAACTTTGGGCTGTTTTCAAATCATAGGCCCCTTGCACATGAAACATACACGTGGTCTTTGATACACCTTCCTGATTGCATTAAATTATATTCCTTGTACAATATAGTACAGTTGTTAGAGGGCGTTTTAAATTTGTTTTGAACATTTTTCCAGTAATCAATGAAAAAAATGCATACACCAATAATGACAAAACTGCCCAATTCTGAAAATTTATATCATAAAAGTCTACTCAAACTTCTACAGTCCACCAGTATCAGTAAGTATGCACAATCTCTGAAGAAATAAAAGTCATCTAAATAATTCTACATTAAAGAAATCTGTAACTAATGAAGATGTTGCTGCTAGCAACCAACTTTATATTTCATTGTTTCATCTACAAATAAAGTGCCTGATGCCCTTGAAGAATAAATTGCCTAAGCTGCATTAAAAAAAATGATAAGGTAGTAATATTGCAATAGGGATGGGATGGCAAACTGATAACAGGTTCATAGTTACTAGGTATCTTCAATAAAAAGGACTGCAGCATCCACCCCCTTTACAATACAGTACAGTATTAGCAATGCATCTACCTACTGTGGGAGTAGAACCCACAGCCTTCTGCATCAAGACGCAAGGACACTACCTATTGTGCTATTAACAATGCAAGCAGATGCAGCATAAGCAGCACTAAACTTTTGTTCCCCTACAGCTCTCAGCGTCTTGTAAAATCTACTTGACACTCAGCTGCATCTCTGAACTTTGCAGCACAAGAAATCTGGAAAAATCCAAAATTTATGGGGGGGGGGGCAAAAGACCAAAAAACAGGGACACATTTTAAGCATTGCTTGTATAATATTTGAAAGTTGTTAAAATAAAATGCTGTGTAACCACCATACATTTCACTGCCAAGTATTGAACCCAGGACCCTGTGCAAAACAGTCAGAGCAATATACCACTATGCCAAATCATCTGCTTTATGAAAGGAAATAAGACTGAAACTTAAATGGCTACCTTTTAGTGAATTCAGTTCTCACCATAGCTGTAAACATCATAGCACAAAACACCTGAACAAAGCCAATAATGGGGGAATACAGCCCCCAAACATATTCAGTGAGTTCAGTTATCACCATAGCTCTCAACCTTGGCAGAAAAAAACTGGACAAAGCCAATAATGGGGGAATACAGTCCAACAAAATAGGGACAAATATCCATTGAGGACACCAGAGCAAACCTACACAAACACAGGGAAGACATGCAGACTCCACACAGAAGGTACCCCAGCCAAGAATCAAACCAGACAGCCTGTAGCTGTCAGGCAACAATGCTACCACTGCACCACTGCACTACTGGCTGCGTTAAGTAACAAAAATACAGAAACCATAGATTTTATGAGGAACAGAACAGAACAAATATGAGGCAAAAATCTGCAAATGTTTCACAAATGGTGGTGGGTAAGGAATTCAGGTTCTTGGTACCCAAGGTACAGGGTTCAAGCCTTATTCTCTACCCACCACCATGTAGCAACTGGGGCATTACACACACACACACACACACACACACAGACACACACACACACACACACACACACACACACACACACACACAACCTCCATGGCAGCCATTAAGTCCTCCATAGCAGCCTGAATCTGTCCCTGCAAGCAGCCTGATCCTCCATGGCAGCTACGTCCTCTGTAGAAGCCCGCAAGCAGATGATGCAGTCTGGTATTCTTCCAGTGTGTGCAGTCATTACCGCACAGACTTCTGGGCTGGCAGGGCGGAGTTCCCTTCCTTCTCTATCCAGACTGCCTAACAGAGCAGTCTGGAGTGTAGGAACTAAGCACACATGCGTGTAGAGTTCTGGACTGCCTAATACAACAGTCAGGAACTAAGCACACATGCGTGAAGTTCTGTTCTGGGACTCATGACATTTTCTACAGTGGTACAATTTATTTTGAAAGGTGGGGGGCTACAGTCCCTGGCCAAATCCTCTTCACCAGATTGCCTTCTTTTCAGCACATGTGCCTGAACCACCATAATCTGTTCTCTTTGACCTGTCTGCAGTTTGAGCTACTTTGGCTTCTGCTCTGATGTCCTCATTTCTTCATCTGTCCCACATGCATCCTACCACTTGCCTCAGGCACTTCATCTTCATCAGCTCTAGCTTTCTCAACTGCTCTGCCTTTACTGCCCAGGTGTCTGTACCATATAGTAATACTGGTTGCACCACTGTTTTGTACACCTTACTTTTCATCTTCTTTGGTATTCTTCTGTCATACACTACACCTGACACTCTGTGCCAGGTGGCTGCAGCCCCTCTGGTTCTAACTTTGGTCTCCCCATTCAGACTTCCCTTCTCCTCAACCAGCCCTCCTAGATACTTGAAGCTGTTAACCTGTTCTATTATTTTCCCTTCTATCTCAGTTTTCAGCTTCTTCTGATTTCTTCCATTTGCTGCCATTACAACTGCCTTATCTGTACTCTGATTCATCCCATGTGACTTCAGTTTGCATTCCGTTCTCCTACCATTTGCTGATGTTCAGAGTCTGCCTGTAATGCCACATTGTCTGTATAATACAGCTTTGCTGATCTGTCCCCTCTGACCTGTTTGCTAATGTAGTCCATCACCAGTTTGAACAGCAGTGGTACCAGAGATGAACCCCTGTGTGAGACCAGACACTTTGTACTTGAGTCACTGGGTCCTTGTACATAACCTACGCTACTTCTATCAATGTTTCTGGGACTTTGAACCACCACAACATAAGGCTGGCCAAATTAGCTTACCCAGGACCTTGTCATATACTTTCTTCAAGCCTAGGAATGCCCAGTTGGACTCTTTTGTCTTTTCTATCTGTCTCACTGGAAACATGGGGTCAGTTGTGCTGTATCCTGATCTGAATCCAAACTGCTCATTTCCCATCTTATTTTCTATTATTCTGCATATTAACCTATCAGCCACCCTCTCTAGAGCTTTCATGCAATGTAACAGGAATTTGATATCGCTGTACTTCCCACATTTGTGGAGGACGCATTTTTTCCTTCTAACTGGCACTAGTATGCTTGTTGTCTAATCATCTCGAGTATTCCTATATCTCCACACTGCTATAAATACCCTCTGGAGCCATTTCCCCCCTATCTCACCCAACATCTTGATCATATGTGCTGTGTCCTCATCTGAGCCTGCTGCTTCCCCTGACTTCATTTTCCTTAGTGCTGTTCTTACTTCTTCTAGGGTGGGCTCCTCCTCATCTCTCATCGTAGGCTATTTCTGAGGCAGTACAGCTTCTGTGGGGTTTTCTTCATTCAGAAGCTGCTGGAAGTACTCCTTCCATCTGCCTTTGATGTCTTGTGGATTGGTAAACAGGTTATTGATGGCATCTCTTATGAAGAGTGTCTAACTAACTGCTTTATCATTCTGTCTTTGCCTTGCAGTCTGACACAGTTTCTTTTTACCATCTACTGAGTCACTCTACAGAAAAGGATAGAGTGTGTCTGATATCTTATTCTTTGCTATTGCAACTCCTCTCTTAGCCTCTTGGTTATAATTTGTATTCCTTCTTAGTCTGGTCTGTCTTTCTTATCCCCTACCTTTTCCTGTACTCTTTCTTTCTTTCTTTTCATGACTTCCTGGATTTCTGCATTCCACCACCAGATTCCCTTATTTTCATATCCTGCTTGACCTCATATTTGTTTTATAGTCCTCACACATGCTGTTTTGAGGTGATGCCATTTTCCTTGAACTCCACCTATTTCCTCTTCTTCCTGAATTGCTAGATCCCTGAGTAATTCATTGAACTCAAAACTATTACTCCAGTCAACTTCCAGGTCTTCAGTCTCTATTGACCCTAGAGCTTTCTCTATCTACTGCTTGTAGTGGATTGTTTCAACCAGTTGTTTATGCTGTGGGCCAACTGTTTCACTGGGCATGACTTTGCAATCACTGATTGTACCCTGGTGCCTTTCCTTACTAGGAGGAAGTCTACCTGAGTTGCACGTTGGCCACTCTCATATGTGATCTTGTGGCTGTCTCTTGCTGAACCAAAGTGAATGCTGTAAAAAAAGCAATAGAAAAGTAAACTTTATAAGCAGTGGCCACCGTCAAGCCATTTGCCAGATAGAATTCTAGAATATCCTCTCTTTTATTCCTGTTGTCCAACCCCTCATATCCTGTTCAGTCTGTCTGTCTGTCTGTCCTGATATATGCATTCAGGTATTTTGGTGTATTATCTTTTGTGCCAATAGTAACAAAAAGGCAGTTGCAGGAAAATTGAAAAGGGAGGATATACCAACAATCCTGGAAGTTAGGGAAATGATGGAAGAGATGAAGGAAGTGGAAAAGAAGACTATTACAGTGGGAAAAGGAAAGTATATTGTTAATAAATGGAACAAACAGGACCTAGTTCAAAACTCAGATAGCTGAAGCTAGGACAGATTAATTTTCTAATATATAACATCATAGTGGTACCACTATACAAATAACATAGAAATGAGTAAAAATAAACAATAACAGAAAGTTGATAGTACAGATCTTCAGGGTGTCAATAAGGGTCAGATTGTATAAAGTTAATTTACTTGTATTAATTATTACTTGAATGTACAATTAAAAGAAGTACGTTTCTGGAAAAATATGGAAAGTACGTTATCAGTAAGAACCACAAGAAGGGCAGAATGCAAAAGGAAAAGTATGTGCTGTAAAAATAAAGTAATGAAAAGTAAACGTTATAAGCACTGCTTTAGAGATCCCCAGTGTGTATAAATGCACATCCTTACAAGAATGTCAATATTAAGATGGTTGAGTAACACTGGAAATAATAGCATCGGACATGGCACTTATCAAATATTCCTTCTATGATGGAAATGTAAACTTTATAGAAAAATAGTGTGTTGTTCCTAAAAATATTCTGTGGACTTTATAAATCTGTGAGAAGTAGAGAGGTGTAATCTTTCTTGTATATTCTTCTATGACTAGACTACACCTGCCTGGCGACTTCAAAGCAAGGGAGCTGCAGGAAACAACTGTATGGATGTGTTTTACTAGAATGAATCAGGGGTACATTAAGGCAGGGTCAATTTTTTAGAGTGCATACATAAATAACTGGGCATACACTACTGCACAAGACTTCCACATCAGAATATATACCATAACTACTTTTAGAAAGAGAGTTCATTTCAGATAAAATAGCCACAGTATTTCACTTTGTTTTCATTCATACATACATTGAATCTAAATGTTCAGGAACAACAGGTTCTTACCAATCTTAGAAATAATACTGATATTACCATTCTTCCTGCAGACAAGGGTGGGGCCATTGTGGTTATGAATTCCAGTTATTACTGGGCTGAAGGAATAAGACAAGTGTCAAATACTCAGCATTATTTACATATGCCCATTGACCCTACGCCCAAATTTAAACAATAAATAGATAATTTCTTGCAGCTTGCTGTTGAAGAGGGCATTATCAGTATAAAAATGAAATTTCACCTTGCTGTTCAGGATCCAGTCAAACAATATTTGTATCTGCTGCCCAAAATTCATAAATCCCTTTCTACACCTCCGGGTAGACCTATTGTTTCAGGCATTGGATCACTGACGGAACCTTTATCAGTTTTCTTGACTCAATATTTAAAGCCCTTGTTGCCACATGTACAGGCGAGGCTGCAGGATACCACGGAATTCCTTCAGATTGTCTCTGAGTCACAACTTGAAGCTAATTGGATCATGTGCACTCTGGATGTCACATCATTGTATACCAGTATACCACACTGGGCAGGTCTAATGGCACTGGAATATTGGCTGCTTAAGACCAACCTCTATAGTCCGGGATTTAATACCTTACTTATTTGTATGGCTGAACACGTTCTAACTAAGAACGTGTTCTATTTCCAAGACCAATGTTACTGGCAAATTCAGGGCACGGCGATGGGTGCCTCTTTTGCACCAATCTATGCAGATCTCTTTATAGGACATGTGGAAGATCAGATTATATACACTGAAACACATAATCTATATTTGCCTGAAATGGATATTTGGAGACGGTACCTGGACGACTGTTGGTTGGTTTGGAAAGGGGGAATTAAGTATCTTATGGAATTTGTTGAATATTTGAATACCAATAAATGGGGTGTTAGATTCACAATAAATCATGACACACACCAAATTGACTTTTTGGATGTCCACTTAAGTAAGGAAGTGGATAACACTCTTCGTACCACTGTGCATAGAAAATACCCACAATACAACAGTCTTCTACATGCCTCTAGTCTTCACCCTAAACACATCATAAGAAACATTCCCAAATCACAATTTATCAGAATTAAGAGAATATGTTCATCCCATTTAGACCTTCATCATTGTCAGAATGATCTCTCAAACAGATTCATACAGCGAGGGTATAACAAAATGGATGTTCAATCTGCAGCTAGTATGACTAACAACTTATCAAGGGACAGTTTGTTGGGCTATAAAGATAGGACTGCTCAGTCATCAGTCCAATTACTCAGACTAGTAACTACTTTTGGCAGGAACATCTACCAATTACAGGACATAATCAGCAATCATTGGAATATACTGCGAACCAACACACATTTGGCTAAGTGGTTAGATGATAGATGTCTTTATTCCTACCGTAAAGGCAAAACTTTGGGATCACATTTCTCACATTACAAAATAATTACACCTCAGGATGTCTGTTTGACCCAGACTACTCTATTAGGAGATAGATTAATTGGCTGTCATCCTAGTGGTCACTGCTCATTCTGTAAATATATATTCACAACAAAGGAATTTACTAGCAAGAATACAGGCAGGATATTTAACATCAATCATTTTGCCAACTGCAGCACGGACTGGGTGATCTATTTGGCCACATATACATGTCGAGCATTTTACATTGGACAAACATCTAGACAGTTACGTATTCGTATCTCTGAGCATCTAGGAGATATAAGAAATGCTAGGGCTACCACTGCTCTGTATAAACATACTGTTGTACATACAACGGCTCAATTTTCTTTCATTTGCATTGACAAGATTGTTGGTCATAGAGCATTTAAAACTGGATGGCACAAACTGTTAAACAGTAAGGAAACCAAATGGATAATTAAATTAGGTGGTTTGTTTCCACCAGGTCTCAATGACAAATTATGATGAACTACCTGTCATCATTATTTCAATATTGTTATATACATTTTTATCTTTTGTTCTGACCTCGACATAGTTTTCACTGGTCCGATATGATTATCATTATTACTAAACAATATGTTTTCAGTATTCCAATTTTGGAATACATGTTAGTTTAAAATTATGATTTTTTTTGTTAGTTATATTTTTCTTTTTGCCATTGTCATATTTCATTCACATTTTATGGTCATAAATTAGAATATTGTTTTGTTTATAATTTATATAAACAGGAAATTATGTCATATCTTTTCATTTGAATTACCTATAAATAGGGATTGTTTAATCCATCATGACCATACCACTGAAGAAAGCTAATTGCTGAAACCGGTCTGGTTAACAATAAACGAGTTTTCTGCTACACCTACTCGCGGTGCTGGATTTTTTCTTTTGCATACATTGATCCTGCCAAGCCACTTTCATCCACAGACTGGTTCAGGTGTCACAAGTTATTGCCACCTCTGATTGTAATCACACAAATGATTGAATTAATAATGCCACCACAATGTATTTTAGCTCAATGTGTTACACAGATACTGTACAACCCATTGCAACCCCCCTCACAAGCACACATGGACACATGGTTATTTATTTATTTATTTATTTATTTATTTATTTATTTATTACCAGATTAGTCCCACTAAGTTATCAACCTCTTTTCAGAGGAGATCCAAGGTGGTATTCATACTGACTTGGGGAAATTTGACCAGGACACTGGGAACTTTTCATAAGTGTCATGGGATCTTTTACATAAATATGAGCTACCACTAGCTTAGGCAGATAAAACATTTGTTTAGTATCTCAACTAAAAGATGACACACTTAAAATGTTACACTGCAGTGTCAGTAATGGAAAATGAATACAGTTCTCTGACATGGGAACAGAAACCACAGACTTTGTTCTACAATAACTAAAGGTAAGTCTGGTTGTTGAACCACTGACACTGTATGTAGCTAGATGATTACACACACTTTACTGTCTGGGCATAATTCAGATGGCTGACTGGGATCAAATGAATGAATGAATGAATGATGAATGAACAATATATTTCAGCTTATTGTTGTCAGACACATACAAAACAAACCATTGCAAACCCCATATATACATACATACATACATATATACATACATACATACATTAATACAGACATACACATGACCATACCAATTGCAGCCCCTTTACTGACTGTGCACACTTCAGATGTTTGATTATATTCAAACAAATGAATGAATGACTAAACTAAATAAGCTATGGTTGCAGTAATGATTTTCAGATTATTACTTTCATGCAAATAAAGTGGAACCCATTGCAACATCCCCACATATATAGAAACACACACACTCACATTACACTCAAATATATTTGCATTACAACACGTCTAGAACTATATGGCTCCAGCAGGAATACCAGAACATAAGGAAACACACTTGACAATTGTTATTGCTGTGTCAGCTGTTATGCTGGTGTAGCATTTTAAACTTTCTTAGGAACCTCATCAGCTAAACTAATTACAGGAAACATTTTAAATAAAGATTTGCACTCAGTCATAATCCCAAAACACTAAGTGCTCCAAAGTGCCACCACAAGAAGCACCCCTTCTGTAACAATACGTCGCCTTGGTATACTCAAATACTGTCACTGTAGTTCAATACACACAACCTGTCCAACAATTCTCAACAGCAGAGGTACTAGTATCCTTTCTAAAACTGAATAAGAGTAAAAACCTTTGTATCATGGTCATATACATCCTCCCAGGCAATGACATTCCTATACTTGAAGACATTCTTGTCTGGTCAAATAATACTATTAAAAATGAAACTATCATCTTAAGGGACATTAACATTAACTGGCTTAATATTTCTAATCAGGACTCTTCCACCAGCATTGACCTATGTAATTATACACAGCTAATTACTGATATAACCAGATCCAACAATAAAAAAGACAGTGCCTCAATTCTGGATTGGATACTTGTTTCTGATCCTAACAAGATCTCCTCCTCCGGCACACTACCTAACAGTATTAGTGACCACTTACCAGCCTTTATAATGCGTAAGACTACCTCAGTCTTAAGTATACACCAAGTTAAGCAAACCAGAGATTTATCGCACTTCTCCCCTATCACCTTTAATGAAACTTTACAAAGTATCAACTGGACACCACTAAATATCTTCCTTTCAATGATGCTGTTGAATTCTTCAATTTAACATTTCTTAGGATCTTAAAAAGTTTAGCCCCACCTCACCTAGAAAGAGTAAAGGCTAAACATGCCAGTTTGCTTACCAAACACACAAAGCAAATTATGTCCATTAGGGACAAAGCCTGGAAAACCTGGCAAAAAAATAAACATTTTCCCGATTTCATTCAATATAAACAGCTACACAATCAGATGAAATAACTAGTGATTAAAAATAAAAAATAACACTTCTAAAGTCTTCAAGACTAACACAAACAAAACCCAAAGAAATTTTGAGGTGCAATCAGTTCTCTACTTCATCCAAGTACAAATAACAATCCTTGCCCAAATCCTGATAAAACCCCCACTGAGATCGCCTCACTCTTCAGTTCATACTTTATTGACACCATAGCTAAGCTCACCACCACTTTCCCATCTATAGAACCCAACCCACCTAAACCTCCCACTTCACACTCCTCAACTACTTATCTATTCTCACTCACACTTATACCAACCTCCACTACAAAAAAACCTCTGTTATAAAGTCAAACCTTCTACTAACGCTCCAGACAATTTACCTGCAGAATTCCTACAACTATCCGCAAGCTCCATTGCCTATCCCATCAGCATATTCCCTAATAGATCAGTTCAAGAGTCCCTTATACCACATATCTGGAAGAAAACATTTGTTCTTCCAGTTCATAAAGGCAGGAACACCTCTGACATCTTTAATTTCCAACCCATTGCTATCCTCTCCCATCCCTAAAATGTTAGAAAAATGTATTCACACTCAGCTTCTCAATCATCTTCTTAAAAACCAAATACTGTAGCACGGCCTCAAGCCAGGCCATAGTACTTGCACCGCTCTCATATCCTTTATGGACACAGTAAATAGGGCTTGTGATGCAGTTACACAGTCTCCTCACTCTTCCTTGACCTTTCAGAGGCCTTCTATATGGTTTCAGATCCCCTTTTACTCACCAAACTCTCCAAGTTTAGGTCTCTCACCCCCTGCCTTAAACTGGTTCTCAAATTATCTTGCTGATAGGCAACAATTCACCAAATGGCAACACTCCTTCTCACCTTTTCTCAACACAACCACAGGTGTATCTCAAGGATGTATACTAGGTCCCCTCCTATTTAGTATATTCATTAACAACCTCCATACAACTCTTACCTATAGCACAGTTATCCAATATGCATATGATTCTACAATCATCTTCACTGCCAAATCCATTTCTGAGCTATAACTTCTTATTCAAGGTGCCTTTAGTTCAACCAAAACTTGGATGTCAAACAACCATCTTGCTCTAAATCCAAATAAAGCTAAACTTCTAATAAAAATAACACCTCCTAAAACCTGATTCCTTCCACTATAAACCTTACAATATTCCATCACATTATTTGTTTAACTTTCCTTTCTCTTACATACTTATAGTAACTGCATGAGCTCTCTGTCTTGCCAAATCTCAGCAGCTCATGCCTACAATACTCCAGCAATTAACAATCAAAACTGCTACTCTGTCTGACAAACTCCACCTTCAATGCTACAATTCAACACAACGTAGATGTGTAATGTATGCAAATAACTTGTAATGCTGTGCTCATATTATTTCCATGCATTGTGACTGTATATACTCTGTATTGTGTGTTTTCTCATATATACTATTGATGTAAGCAGATCTTTTCTCCCTGGGCCTCCACTAAAAATGGGCTCACCTAGGCCTAGTGGACTTTCCCAGTTAACAAATGCAATAAATAAATAAACACCCCTCCTGTAACAATACATTACAAGCACTCCTCCTATAGCAATACAAGCACCCCTTCTGTAACAATACATTACAAACACCCCTTCTATAACAATACAGTACAAATGCTCCTTCTGTAACAATACATTACAACCAACTCTTCAGTAACAATACATTACAAGCACCCCTTCTGTAACAATACATTACAAGCACCCCTTCTGTAACAATGCATTACCAACATCCCTTCTGTAACAATACATTACAAGCACCCCTTCTGTAACAATGCATTACCAACATCCCTTCTGTAACAATACATTACAAGCACCACTTCTGTAAAAATACATTACAAATGCTCCTTCTGTAACAATACAGTACAACCAACTCTTCAGTAACAATACATTACAATCACCCCTTCTGTAACAATTCACTGTAATACATCAGAAGGTGGGACAACCTCAATGTCCATAAAATTAAGAGAACGTCCCATTCCTTCCTTATTAATATGCATGGCAGTAACATTGTTGCAAGAACTGTGATTTAATAGGCAGCTTGATTGGAATTTCTTCTCTGATTTACTCTTGTATATTGTCACCCTCCCTCCATTCACATAATGCACAACAGATAAAAATCATGGTGTCATGCCTTGCAGCCCAGCAATGGGTAATGCATCTGGCTACAGATTAGAATACATCAGGTTTTATTCCTGTCTCACTCAGTCGACAGTCTGCAGTTGGATCAGAGGAGTAAGGCTATACATTGTTTACAAGATGCTTCCTCTAGCCCAGGGTTTGATTCCCTCTGCCTCTACCTGAATATTGTATAACTTGATGCAATTCACTTAACCAGACTGTACTCTAGAACAACTGAGAATTTGTAATGGGCTCCTCAGTGGTCTCATGCAGAACATGCCAGGTAACAACCTATAAACCTGCACAAGCTTTAATTATAACTTTCTAATTCATGGTGCCCAGTTGCATTTTGTTAGTTCCCCAAATGTGAGAACCTTTGTGGAAGTTCTACATGGTATAACATGTCTTAAAAAACTGGCAATGTTTGAAACTTAAACTTTGTTCTTTATTCTAAGACATTTAATACTTATACATTTCAGGATAGGCTTATAAATGAACATGTTTTTCAATCGTCGAAAATTTGGAGTGCAGGTTTTAGCAAACCAAATTAGGCTACTTTTCCTTTCCTCTGGCTGTTGCAACTTCTTAGTGCCCTGTATCTCCATTTGCAGATTAATTAAATTAATTTGGCAACACGTAAGGACATGATAGTACAAACATAAGTCTAATGAAATGCATTTTACAATCTTCAATCATCTGCATGAGTAATTTACAGATAACACAGGTGGCCTAGTTCTGAGGATGTGTTTGAGAACATTTCGTCAAACCCCATAAGTAACAGACTGCACTACTCTCTAAATAGCAGGAGATAGACACAAAGCAAGTACAAGAGCAAAACGTTAATGTTCAACAGACAGCAAATGCCAGCATCAAATAGTGTGCTTTTCAGTAAGAATTCACCTTTTCAGTATGTTTTGTCTGCAGGAAGTGACCTAAGTTCATTACCATTTGCTATTAGCCTGTACTAGTACAGACCTTCCAACCATCAATCCATTTTCCAAACCATTAGCCCTGATGAGGGCTGCCGTTGTAGCAAACTGAGCTATGCAAAATAGACTACCCTATCACCAGCAATGGCCTTCAGCTCTTCCTGTGGGATACCACTGCATTCCCAAGCAAGCTGAGAGACTTAACACTTTCAGTACATCTTGTGTCTGCACCAGAGCATTTTCCTAGTGGGCTGTGTTGTATATATGTTTTGTGTGAGGTACCCAGGTGGCATCCTCACAAAATGCCCAAACCACCTCAGCTGACAAGAACTCCTGTGAATGAACTTCATTTCTGACTCTTGAATTCAGTTTAATTATTTTGTTCACAATGCAAAGCTCAAGACTATAGATAAGAAAGAGGAGAAAAAATGACCTGTAAATTAAGAGCTTTATTTTACGATTCAGTTCTTACTTCACCATCAACATTCATCTCAGTAGATCCTACTTAGCTAGCAGCTGTGATTCTGACAAAGAGTGGGCATCAGTCAACAGAGTGTATCTTTCTTGATTTTGCTCTTACCTGGCTATATATAAAATAAAATCCATTCTCCTTCATGACAACAGATTTTCCATGGTGTTCAAAGCATTGACCCTGTCCTGCGCTCTTTTTCCAGATAACTTCTGTGAGGTCAAGCATTTCTGAAATAAGAATGAGATCTCAGCTAAAACAACAGCTGCAGTTTCAAAAACACAGACTATTTCTTTACTTGATAAGGAGATCACAGCAATTCCATTCCTATTTAAGAAATAGGTACAGTATTTTTAAGCCATTAAGCATTTTTTTTACATGAACAGTTACCCAGCAATAGTTAGTATGAAAATGTTCATGGAGCTGAAGGTGCCTGCCTTTACTAGTGCCAGAAAGAAACTTTTCATGGGGGCCTCCCATCATTGGGGACCTCATAGACCTGACATGTTTGATAAGTCCTTCTATCTCACTGGAAGGTGACTGTGGGGATCGCAGGTCACATACACACTGTAATATCTGTGCAGGGCTTTGGCAATTGAATTCAAATGCCACTATGTTTCCCAGTATCAATGATTCATATATTTAATACCTATTCTTAAGGGCAGCAAAATTATAATTATATTTTAATTTCATGAATTTTAGATATAGTAAACTAGTAAACATATTGATTTATATATATGTATATATATATATATATATATATATATATATATATATATACATATATATATATATATATATATATATATATATATATATATATACATATATATATATATATATATATATATATACATATATATATATATATATATATATATACATACATACATACATTAAAATACAGCACATATAATTGTTGTATTATTTTTATTTTTAACACTGTTTCCCAGTATCAATGATTTCATATCTTTAGTTTCTGTTCTTAAGGGCAGCAAAATTATAATTATATTTTGATTTCATGATTTTTAGATATAGTAAACTAGTAAACATATTTATATATATATACATATATATATATATATATATATATATATATATATATATATATATATATATATATATATGTCTACTTGTGGTGCTGCGGTAGCATTGTCGCCTCACAGTAAGACGTTGTCCTGTTCGATTCTCAACTAGAGCGTCTTCTGTGGGGAGACATGCATGAATGGGCATACCTTCGTTGAAGGTTGTGCGTCAGAGCTGGCAACTCAGCATGTAAAAATCTATTGCCAATCATTAGCAGACTGGAGTTCCGCTGTGGCGACCCCTAGCTGGGAAAAGCCAAAAGACACAACAACAACAAGTCTCTGTTCTTAAGGGCAGCAAAATTATAATTATATTTTGATTTCATGATTTTTAGATATAGTAAATTAGTAAACATATTAATATATATATATATATATATATATATATATATATATATATATATATATATATATATATATGGTTCCCTATCAGAAGCCTGAAACACTATAAGCCTGAAAATCAAAATCCTGAAAACTAAAGCCTGAAAATTCAAAATCCCGAAAACCCAAAATCCTGAAACTCAAAATCCTGAAAACACAAATAATGCTAATATGTCACTATAAAGACACTAATATCTACCAACTAACCCTGACCCTAACCCTAACCCTAAGGTCCGTCACTATCGCACACTCACCTGACCCGCGCCCTAACTCACTTAAACCGCCCCTAACCCCAATATTTGTCACTATTGCATACATGCCTAACCTGCGCCTAACCCTAACTCACTTAATCCGCCCTAACCCTAACATAAAACCAACCGCACACTTACCTGAACCCAACGCATGACCTAACACCACAGGGCTAACAATAGCAAAGCCACAATGACGTCAGTATGTCCATTTTGTGTTTTCAGGATTTTGAGTTTCAGGATTTTGGGCTTTCGGGATTTTGAATTTTCAGGCTTTAGTTTTCAGGATTTTGATTTTCAGGCTTATAGTGTTTCAGGCTTCTGATAGGGAACCATATAGGTCTACTTGAAAACACAGACATGCCAAAACACCGATGACGAAAACACCGAGACCGGAAGATCGACAACTGAGAAGGCCGACAGTTTAAAAGCATGAAACTTCACATGCCCGACAAACCACAATCAACAAAACAAATACCTTTTCCGAAAAACACAACACAAGCACACCAAAACCCTTGCAAACCTACACTAAACCTTACATACACAACTATCTATGCACTAACCTTAACCTAAACCCTAACCCTAAGGTCCGTCACTATCTCACACTCACCTAACTCGCTCCCTAACCCTAACTCACTTAACCCGCCCCTAACCCTAAAGTCTGTCACTATCGCACACTTACCTTACCAGCACCCTAACCCTAACTCACGTAACATGCCCCTAACCCTAAAGTGTGTCACTATTGCACACTTACCTTAACATGTCAGTGTTCTCAGCGTCTGGATTTTAAACTGTCAGTCATCTCTGTTGTCAATCTTCCGGTCTCGGTGTTCTCGTCGTAGGTGTTTTGGCATGTCAGTGTTTTCAAGTAGACCCATATATATATACACACAAGTAGACCCATATATATATACACACACACACACACACACACACACACACATATATATATATATATATATATATATATATATATATATATATATATATATATATACACACACATACATATATATGCATTAAAATACAGCACATATAATATTTGTATTAAATTATTTTTAACAATTTTTTAAACAATGATTATTGTAAAAATGATCCAATTGTTAGCTTAGTTGAATGTTTTTTACCACCACAGCAGTTTTGTGTTGGATCCTACCCTATGTAAATTATTTGTTTTGTTTGATGCAGATTGGTAGTTAATGTTTTTAACAAAATTATTTCAACAAAGCTATTCTAATTTATTTTAATATTCCATTGCTATTTGTATTTTAATAAATAGCCATTAGCATTATTTATTGTTTATGTCATATTGCTTGTTAAGATATCACATTGCTATAACATTTTTATTGGTTCAATTTACATCATGTGATTTGATTTCTTTTATATGTAATGTGTAAGCAATTGTGGTCTTTCATTGCTCTAAGGAAGCCGTAAGGGCAGTTTGGATGAAAGTACATGTATATGTAGTGTTTTAAACTCATGAGTGCTAAGTGCTGTGTATTATGAGTCTTCATAGACAATAAACTATGTTTTTAACTCATACTGAATCGGTTTTGCTTTTATTTTTATACAGAACTACCAGAGGTGTTAGAGTGGTATTCCTAATGGAGTATCCTATTCTTTGTGACTTCTTGGTTTTTTGGAACTCCTTGGACCATATCTGCTAGATAGTATCAACAACTATGAAAAAGCAGAGACTTACCTCTTAATCTACAGATATTGAAAATAGGCACAAAGCCTCTTGAAAAGAAGACACATCAAGTAAAAACTGTGGGTACCTAATTAACATAAAGTTTGAATATTACAGCCTTAGAAATCTTAACCACTCAGGTCTTCTTCTCCACACCCCCCCCCAAAAAAAAAAAAACGGCCTTAGTATACAGACCATACTTTTCTAGTCATTGGTCTCAAACTGTGGGAATCTCTTCCTTCTTTTCTTACATATCATTCCTCTTACCCCATTTTCTAATCAGAACTAAAAGCACACTACAAGATATCTCTCTTGCTCTGGTCATATAACTTAACTTCTTCCTACCCAATTTCCATTTACATATCTTGAGCTGACCTTGCTTTTCATTGTAATTCTTTTAACATGCCAACTCTGATTTCCACTCTGTTTATAACGCATGTATATATTGTGTTTTGTCAGTCACTTTGTATATATGATGTAATGTATCTATTGTCTTTATACCCTCAAGCTTACACTGATATTCAAATTGTATATAATATATGTGTATATTACATTTATCATTCACTCTGTATATAATGTCATGTATCTATTGTGTTTACCCTCAGGCTGAGAGTTGAATAGGTGCAATGTGATCAGTGTTCCACCCCAGTTAACAAATTCAAAATAATATAAAATAAGTATTGAATAGCATGTAACTCTTCACACTTCCAGTATATTGTGGGCTACAACACAAACAAGTTTAAAAATTGACAAAAATGACTCAAAAACTGTAAGCACATTATCAAAGACACAGTTTAAAATCTGTAGAGTTTTATAAATGGTACTACAAAAATTTACCCAACAAATTCATTTAATTTTTACTTCTGAAAAAAATGACATATTGGAGCATGAATAACATGGCTTAAGAATCTTTGAAAAACTCTGCAGATGAGGCAAATCCTTGACAAGAACATTTTTACTTCTCCATATAAAGTGTGATTATATTTATATTTAATAACTACCTGAACACATTTATGACCAGAAGTATGAGAGTTTTACTAAAAATAAATAATTAACTTATTTTTACTGTATAGTACTGAAATCAGAAATTTATTTGAAAAAAAATGAGCTTAACAAAGACTTTACGTGGAGATATGTCAAAAGAAAGATGTTCAGTGGTTGGTAACTGCAATTCACTAAGAACTGAACAGTTCAAATAAAAAATGTATTAAACAGGCAGAACTATAAAAGAATGTGGTGATAAAGCATAAAAATGAAATAGAAGATATTAAGAAAATTATCAATGAAGTGGATAGAAGAAACAAAAAGAAAAGAGAGAGAGAAAAAACAGCTAGAGTTTTTGTTAAGGCAGCAGAGTTAACCAGCAAGTTAAATGACCTGGATTATAGAAAAACAGAGAATGACATTAAGATCTTAGGAGTGCCAGAAAAATTAGTTGAAAGTAATCTGGTGAATTTTTGAAATTCCTGGATTCTTCAAATACAAAAACTGCAAAAGGGGACTGTCATTTTGACATAAAAGAGCCCACAGATCTATAGGCAATTCCACTTCTTCCAAACCCATTTCTACACCAGAGCTATTATTGTTAGATTTCTATATCATCTTGATAAAGAAAATGTCTTAAAACTTGCTTGAGCAAACCCTCCATTTAAAGTGGGCTCAGATGTAATTTGTATTGATAATGACCATGCCACCAACACTTTGGAGAAAATAAAAGTATGGCCCTTAGTTACAACTCTAAAAAGGATAATGTTAAAGAATATCTGGTTTTCCCTCCTAAAATAAAAATAACATTTTCAGCCATAAAGTTGTTTAACAAAGTAGGAGAAGCAACATCTTTTGTTCAGAACAATAGCCTAATCACAGATAATGGAGACATGGTCTAGTCTTTTTCATCCCTAGAAGGGTCTTTTGAAAAAGGAGATTGGAATTTAGTAGCAGTGAAGAAATCTAAGACTTCTACAGTTCCAACTATGCAGACAGAGAAAGAGAAGATATATAAATGAAGAGAAAGGAAAGACCCATGAGATATTAATTATTATAAAAATAAGCATTATTAATAGTACTTTTTATTTTTTACTAGAATAGTTCAGATTTAATCAAACTTAATTTAGAAAATAATCAGAAGTACATGTTCTCAAAGTAAAAAGTTAAGCCATTCCTCTAATATGTTGCTAAGTATCTAATATATAATTAGCTTGTACAGTGACAGTCAGTAAACTAATTAATTTCTTCCTAAACATGAAACTATATATGTAAACATTTATTTACTAAAGTATAGAGTAGGATTTGTTAATGTTTTAGTGTAAGCATATTATATTTTAGTGTGTAATATTAATATTTATGTATATTCATTAATTTTGAAGAGACTGAAATACTATCATTTTTATAATGACTTCACAGAAAAAAAGCTACAGACTTTAAACTAGAAGAAATTTGAAGGAAATTTACATTGACAAATTGCCTGTTTTGGATTGGATTTCAAAATAATTGCACAATCTTCTGTAAACAAGTCATCCCAGTTTATATACCTACTGATTGTAATCATAGCAATCAGCAATGTGGTGGTGCTTTGACTCGCATTTCTTTAGTCTAAACTAGTCAGTGTGAGAGACTATCATTAGATCATGGTGTTCAAAGAAATGACTATTGGTATAAATACATAAGGTCCTTCCTTAGTATATTTAACTGTTTATAATAGGATAGTAGCAGTTATTGTAAGTGACACTACCCTTCTTGCTTAGACTGGGACAGGAGTCAGCTGAAATATGACACTATAGCCTGCATTTATTGCTAGAAGGGAAAGGAAAAATAGCACAGAAAATTGAGATAACTAGGATATGAGAGTGGTTCCTCTTTGGTCTTATTTGATGTAAATGAATAAAAGTAATAGCAGTGAAGAGGACTACCTGAAGTGGTTTGATTTCTCAATTTGGGTAAGAAATTAAAGTAAAATATTATATACTTTAGACATTAAGCTGCTATTAAACAAATACATCTCTATTTACAACATTTACATTAACCTGGACAATTTATTTGGTGAGATCTATTTATTTGGCTGCTGAAGTCATTGCATTTCCTCTAAGTATCCTAATTAACAAATCCTTTCAAGAATCCTATGTGCCCAAATTATTTAAGAAAGACTACATTCTTCCTCTTTACAAAGGGGGACAAAAAACATAATATCTCCAACTTTTGACCTATCACTAGCCTTTCCCCTATCTCAAAGATCCTGGAAAAGTGCATTCACATTCAGATGATGCCCTATTTACTTCATAACCACTGCCTGTTCTCCACACAACATAGTTTCAGACCTGGCCACAGCACTACAACTGCCCTTATTTCTTTCCTGGATACTATTAACAGAGCTCGTGATAACAGGACAATAGTATCTACTATATTCTTAGATCTTTCAAAGGCATTTGATACAGTTTCCCACCCTTTGCTACTATCACAACTGACTAACTTTGGACTTTCCCCACCTACTCTTAACTGGTTCTCAAGCTATCTAAAAGACAGGCAACATGCTATCAAATGGCAAAACTCTATCACTTCTTATCTTAACAGCTCTACTGGAGTTCCTCAAGTCTCCGTCCTATTCAATATTTTCATTAACAATTTCCACATATCTATGACCAGTGGAGCCCTTATTCAATATGCAGATTACTCAATCATCAACTGCACAGCTGACTCTATGTCTGAACTCCAACTCAAAACCTAAAGAGACTTCTCCACCCCTGAATCCTAGATGTTTAAAAGCCACCCAGCCCTCAACCCATATAAATCTAAGATTATGCTTTTCACCCCCCAAAAAATCAACCCTGTTGGACAAAGCCATGTTCAATATCTACTTCCAAAGTAAAACACTAATAGAAGTTGTCAGCCACACCAAACTTCTAAGAGTATCCACAGATGAGCCCTAAAATTTGACATTCACCTGCAACAAAATATCCAAATAACACATTAGAAACTTGGAATGCTCTATAACCACAATCAGTTCTTTAGCCCCTCCACCAAACAAACTCTTGCTCCACTTACCTACTCCCATCCCTAATGTATGGCACCCCTCTACTTACCAACCTTCAAACCTCTCTAAAAGCTTAGCTCAAGACATGTTATAATAAAATTGCAAAATTCGCAACAAATTCCACAAATGTCTCCCATCACTGTACTGTACTGCTCTTCACTCCCTAAAATGGCTGGAACTACCAAACTACCTCAACTATCTTCAATTTACTTCTGCTCAAAAACTTATCTTTAAACCTTCTGATTGTCCCACTTTTAGTTTTGTCATCACCTTCGACATCTCAAATAGGCCCCTTAGATCTGAGAATCAGCAACTTCTTTAGGTTCACAAACCAAACCTGCCCTGGCCGACTTCTCTTCTCTTACTCTTTGGACAAGAATTGGAATTATCTTCCATTAGCAATCAGAACAATCCCAAATCCTGGCCACTTCAAAACTTCTCTCCACCCTTGCCTATCTTTCACCTGTAAATGCACTTGCACACAGCCTCCTTGAATACCTAGCTCTAAGGATATACTCTCGCCCTACTTTCTGTGCTGTATATTATCTAAAAATCCTCTATGCTATAACCTATTTTTAAACATGTTGTAATCTGTTCACTAGTATTTATCTGGCCACTGAATTGATAAGTATGTCTTTTTAACTTTGCATTCCAATATGTTATATAATGGTATAGTACCAATGTATATAATTTTATTTGATTGTACTTTTTTATTGTACTGAGGAGCTTTTTTCCCCGGGCCTCCACTGAAAATGGGCTCTGTTCACCCCAGTGGACTTTCATGGTTAACAAACTGCAAATAAATAAATAAATAATAATAACTAAATCTGCCATGCTATGCAGCAGCAGCTGTCTGCTTCCACTTGAAATCATTGATTTCATGTCCACTGGATGACCTATAAGCCATTATAGGTCATCCACATTGTGGTGGACTGAATCAAACCAGTCCTGCCCTTTAACTTTTGTAGCACTTTTAATGGGATTCTTGCTTTCTCTAATCTCCCTAGAATTTCTTGTATTTCCTTAGTCCTATGCTCTGGGCAAATCTGAAATGCTGCTCAGTCTTTTATAATCCCTACAAACTACAAACATTCCATTAGATTTGGGGGCAAACACTATGGGCTGTTGCACTCACTGCTTGGCTCCTCTATTATCCATATTTTATGACATTTCTTTACTACTTCCTATACAGCCTTTCTTTGTGACACTTGCATACTATAAGGTCTCAGGTTAACCTGTTCTCCTTGAATGGTTTGAAAAGAATGTTTAATCACATTTGTTCTGCCAGGCATCTCTAAAAACACTTTATTTCTCCTTAACAGAAGATTGCATACTTCTTGATTCTCTGGTGTAGATAATGTATTGATTAACTAAAGTGGTCAGTTTTCTTTCATCACTAGATTTACTAGTCTCTGGTGGCAAACTATGCATGTTTGTAATTCCTTTCATGGTTTCAGCATGTCGATATGGTTTATCTGCTCTGGTCCTCTCTTAACAGTCTAACTCTACAGTTTACCTCATTTAATTTTGCCATTAGTTCAAAAGGACCCTGGTATTTAGCCAAAATGTGTTTTCTGCTAAGGGGACCAAAACTAACACCTTGTCTCCAGCTTTAAATTCTCTGATCCTTGTATTTCTATTATTCACTTCTTCTTATAAGGCTTGGTCAGTTTGCATGTGTTCCCACTCTATGAGAAGTACCACTTTCAGCCTACCTTGTATTGTGATATAGTGTTCTATGACACCTTTAAATGGGCTTTTCTCTTCCTCCAAAGGTTAACCTCTCTTCTTCAAGGTTAACTGGTGTTATCTAACAGACATAGGGCTTGCCTGTCATGTAATAACTCATATGGACTGAACCTTGTCAAGGCTTGTGGCACGTCCCATATGGTAAACTGGAGGTATGATTTTAACTGTTCCCACCTTTTGACATGTTCCTCAGTAACATCTTTTCAGCATGGACTTTAATGTTTGGTTAAAATATAACATTAATCCATCTGTCTGGATATGATACATTGGGGTTTTTAATTGCTTGACCTTAAAGCAGCGACACAGTTTGTGCATTATTGTGGACATAAATGGAGTCCTCAGTCAGTAAGTATTACATTAGGTACACCTATCATGGAATATTGAACTTCACTTTATGAATTGTTATGCCCTGTCAATCTTTTTTTGCAACTTTTTTATTGACAGCAAATCTTACAACAAATTATATTTTATAAGAACAATTATATCAAATAACAAAATCAAAACGCCTGAGTTATAAAACACTATTTCTGTTTTATAACTCAGAGGTTATAGACCATTAATTAAAACCATTACATACATAAGTAAATTCAAACTGCTTTATAATAAACTTATAGTAATAATCTGGGCAGGTGTATTGAGTATCCATCTGTACTTAACTCACTTTGGTGTCTTCATCATCTAATTTTGGCAGACCTGAAATACCCAAAGGCCAGGGTTGTACCTCTAAAACATTATAAACTATTCACAGAGATCACTTTTAAGACTTTTTCATTTATGTTGATATTCCTGACATCTGTTTCTTATCTATATAGTGTGTTTGCCAGGGTCATCCACTCTTGGAGCGATGGATGGTTTGGGCTTTTTGACCTTCTAGGGATACTCTTTTTATAAACCAACGTAAACACACTAATAAAGTTGCTTCTAACTCTGTTAAATTTTGGTGAATGCCTCTAATTGGAGTAAAAGTGGGTAATTATTTGAAATGTTGGGACCCGCTACAGCCAGATTGAATGGCCAAAAGATCGGGCTTACATATATTAAGTCTGAGATGGCATTTATTGGAATATTCCATTTTTCTACGGGATATGGTGATCTCAGAGTTGATATATAAAAATTGGGGGTTCAGAGGGTCTTGCCCCCCCCCCAAAAAATAATTTTAAAGGTGAAGAGGGATTTTCTAGATTCACCCTTCTCCTGTGTTTTCAGCCTTTTTTTAGGCTTATCAGCACTGCATTTCGAGTGCTAACATTTCAAAAGGGAGCCATAAACATTTGTACGGGGCCAGTTTTGTTATCTGAAAAATAAATATTCTAAGCAATTTAATACTTGTGCCTTAAATTAGTTCATTTTCAGGCAGTCAACAAAGATATGCTTCCAGCTTCTGGCATACAGATGATCACATCACCAACAAAATGGGTCTGCTCTATATGACATTTTAGACAGAATTTCTGGCATGTCAAAAGAATTATTCAGATACTGCAATCCAATAAAGTGAAACTTACATTATAAGGTAGCATATTTTGTGTTTAGAGCCAATTTTCCCCAAATATGTTTAAAAAATCTTAGCTGTAAATCTGTTTCCCAGCCATTCCATACATTATCATGTATCTGCATGTTTATTAGCATTGCATATATTCTTCCATACTTTATCATGTATCTGCTGGTGCATGTTTATTAGCATCACCTGTATTCTTCCATACTTTATCATGTATCTGCTGGTGCATGTTTATTAGCATCACATGTATTCTTCCATACTTTATCATGTATCTGCTGGTGCATGTTTATTAGCATCACATGTATTCTTCCATACTTTATCATGTATCTGCTGGTGCATGTTTATTAGCATCACATGTATTCTTCCATACTTTATCATGTATCTGCTGGTGCATGTTTATTAGCATCGCATATATTCTTCCATACTTTATCATGTATCTGCTGGTGCATGTTTATTAGCATCGCATATATTCTTCCATACTTTATCATGTATCTGCTGGTGCATGTTTATTAGCATCACATGTATTCTTCCATACTTTATCATGTATCTGCTGGTGCATGTTTATTAGCATCGCATATATTCTTCCATACTTTATCATGTATCTGCTGGTGCATGTTTATTAGCATCACATGTATTCTTCCATACTTTATCATGTATCTGCTGGTGCATGTTTATTAGCATCGCATGTATTCTTCTATACTTTATCATGTATCTGCTGGTGCATGTTTATTAGCATTGCATGTATTCTTTCATACTTTATCATGTATCTTCTGGTGCATGTTTATTAGCATCGCATGCATTCTACTTATTATTGCATTCCCTTTATATTCACCAGTCCAGACAATAAACATTCACCTTGCAAAGTCTGGGTGGGTATCTGCCCATTGGGTTACAATCGTCAATGATTTACCATCAACTGTAGCAACTTTCTTCCATTGTGAGAATTAATTGTTCCCAATAAGCCTCTGCTGAATTAAGAAATCGCTGTCCCTATTTTCCAAAATGTGACTGGATGCTATAGGGGAAAGCTCTGCCCAATCTAAGCTTTTAAATCTTCTCATTATCTGACTTATATTATCCAGAATTTGCTCAGTTAGCATATGTCCACCTGCATTGCACCTTACAAATATCTTCTGTCTAAGCCTTTTTCTCTCCAATTCCAGCAACAATTTCTTTCCAAATATGGTTGGTATCTCTGCAAGATAGGATATGTAGATTTTTTTAATACCACTGAATAAAACCATAGTTCAAGATCAGGTGCCCTCAAAACCTGTAAAGAAATTAGGAAATGTAAGAGTTCTCCAGGAGACTCAGCAAAGTTTGTTTTACCAAATGCATGTAGACATCTGTTTAATTAGGGTTTTATAAAACACTGGGGGTGGGGGTGACCAGGGATGGCCTGCACCTGATGTAAAATCTGTGATAGAATAAACATTCTTATATGGCCTCAATTCTTTACCAAATGTCTACAACTACGTTCCACCAGGCAGTTATGTATTTTTTGCAAAGTGCCAATAATTGTTTTTACCCCCTTTGTATTTTTGTTCGAAAAGCTGGGTTAATATATATACTGTGAGACATCGCTTCTCTTCAGATGGTACTAGAAAAGTATATATTCATGAACTGATAGCGTTGTATTGCAATTGATGGTTTTTATTGCTTTTTTAAATGATTTAATTTATATCCTGATAGATTAGCAAACTAGCTTATTTCCATCATTAGGTGCTTGGGTCCTGTACATGAATCAATAGGTCATCTGCATAAAAGGAAAGAGGGTGTCTTAAGCCACCTAGAGAATATCCCAGTTCCAAACGACAATGTAACTTACAGGCAAAGGGTTTAAGTATAAAGAAAACAGTATGGGAGATGGGGACAGCCCTGTCTGGTTCCTTTTAATATAATGAAGGGTGAAGAAAGATGAACTTCTACTTTTTTAATTTTTGCTGATACATTCGGGTATAGGTTAGAGGGCAGGGTTATAAAACTTCAGGGAAAACAAAGCAGTCTAGAATGGTAAACAGGTACTGCCATTTCACATGGTCAAAGCCATTTCAATGTTGAAACTCATTATCATAAGAGGTTTAGAGTTCCATTGTATGTTATCTGTTTAAGGATAGTTTTTAGAATATTGTCGAAGGTTTGTCAAGCATTTGCAAATTCCATTTGATCTGGGTGAATTCGTTTTGAGAACCATTCATTTAGCCTATGCACCAGCATTAACATAAAAACTGTATAATCCATGTTTAATACTGATAGAGGATTTAATGATGCTAGCAAAGATGGATTTTATTGGGTTTCAGAATTACTGAAATTAGGGCCTCTTTCCAACTCCGGTGACAAGCTGTTCCTGTCAGTATAAGTAAGTATAAGTTTTGCCAGTTTTATAAAATTGTCACAAAACTCCTACTCTAGATCTATTCAAAAATCTATTGTTAGTGCATCTGGTCCTGATGCTCTGTGTTTTTTGGTGTGCCTTAACACTTCATGTATGTCTCGCAGTTGGGGTGGTGTGACCACCTGGAGGTATTGATCAATTTTGATATCAAAAATGGTAACCATAAGTTCTCTATGTAGCTGAATATGTCTAGGATGCATTTAGAGAGGTGTTCTATAGTGTCATTAGAGGGGGTCTTTTATTATAACTACTAGCCCTTGTGATGTGTGTGTTCTCAAGCCTTGATGCAAAATGACTTCAGCACTTCTGAACTTTCAACATCTTTTGCATATGCTCCTCAAAAATCTACTGTAACTGAATATATTCTAATTCTTTATCTTCATCTAATCTTATATTTACTCATTGTATCTGCCTAAGTTTGGACTGTATCTCTCATATCTGAATATCGTGTTCATTCTTTCTCTACCTAGTATATTTATTTATATCTATAGCTTGTGATCTTTTTAAACTGTCCCAGTGGGTCATCTCTAGGGGTCCTTCCAGCCCTACTCTTCTCTCCTGAGTATTATATTTATGTATTGCCTGTTTGTTAAAGAATAGCTTATTACAGTAATATATATCTAATCTGGTTCATGTTCTTATCCCAAAACTGGAATATGTAACTCTAGGGAGGTTTATAACTCCCATGGATGATCTGTGCCAAGCCTGCTTCCTCAGTTCTGCCCCTTGTATTTTTGTATTTTCCTCATTGTGTTCCTGTACTGGTTACCAGGACCAGAGTCTAAAGAACATGCATTCCTCCAGGCCACCAGCTCCCCTCACTACTGCCAACCATAACATCTCTTTTTCAATTCTGACTTCTTCATCATTCCATACAAATCCATTAAATCTCTCCTGCACCCTGTGAGTCACCTCTTTGGATGTGCATGAAATTGTCTTGCCACATGCATGTAGGTATCACCAGCTTTCCAAACACTATCACCCCTGTCCATGGACTGTTACACTCCACCTATCTAGCATACTATCTCTTTCTCAACAACCTTTCTCTAATTCATGAGTCTGGTTTATTTGAGAATTGGATATACCTTTAGCCAGAGACACCTTGCATAATACATCATGCTCCCTGCATTCTCCCCCATTGCCATACTTCTGCTGTATAAGGATAGTACATCAACACTCACCTCTTTTCCAAGCTTCACATACCTTCCATCACTCAAGCAAGTGCAACTGCATGTCTGTTCGTAACATCATATATTCATCTGCATTATGAATTAAAACTACATACAGTCCCACTGTATTATTGTGTGTGCAAGAGACCAGATGGAAGGGGAGCAAGGCTGGGTGTATCGGAGGTGGGTTCAAATTGTTTTATCATGGTGTGGATGGGAGGAGAAATGGCATAGGGGTTATCCTGAAGGAACAGTATGCCAAGAGTGTTTTGGAGGTGAAGAGAGTGTCGAATAGAGTGATGTTTATGAAGCTGGAAATTGATGGTGTAATGATGAATGTTGTTAGTGCATATGCTTCACAAGTTGGGTGTGCGATGGATGAGAAAGAAAAATTCTGGAGTGAGTTGGATGAAGTGGTGATGACTGTACCCAAGGGTGAGAGACTGCTGATTGGAGGAGATTTCGATAGGCATGTTGGTGAAGGGAACAGAGGGGATGAGGAAGTGATGGGTAGGTATGGTGTTAAGCAAAGGAATGCAGAAGGTCAGATGGTAGTGGATTTTGCGAAAAGGATGGACATGGCTGTGGTGAATGCATATTTTAACAAGAGGGAGGAGCATAGGGTGACATACAAGAGTGGAGGAAGATGCACACACATGGATTATATCTTATGTAGAAGGGCCAGTCTGAAGGAGATTGGAGACTGTAAAGTTGTGGCAGGGGAAAGTGTAGTTAGGCAGCATAGGATGGTAGTTTATAGGATGACATTGGTGATCAAGAAGAGGAGGATGAGTGTGAGGGCAGCACCAAGGATCAAATGGTGGAAATTGAAAAAGGGTAATTGTGAGGTGGAGTTCAGGGAAGAGTTAAGACAGGCACTGGGTGGCAGTGAAGAGCTACTGAATAGCTGGGGAACTACAGCAGAGCTAGTGAGAGAGATGACTAGAAAGGTGCTTGGTGTGACATCTGGAAAGAGGAAGGAGGACAAGGAGACCTGGTGGTGGAATGAAGAAGTACAGGAGAGTATACAGAGAAAGAGGTTGGCGAAGAAGAAGTGGGGTTGTCAGAGAGATGAAGAAAGTAGACAAGAGTATAAGGAGATGAGGTGCATGGCTAAGAGAGAGGTGGCGAAGGCTAAGGATAAGGCATATGAAGAGTTGTATGAAAGGTTGAACATTAAGGAGGGAGAAAAGGACCTGTACCAATTTGCTAGACAGAGGGACCGAGCTAGTAAAGATGTGCAGCAGGTAAGGGTGATAAAGGATAATGAGGGAAATGTAATCACAAGTGAGGAGAGTGTGTTGAGCAAGGGGCTGATGAATGAAGAGAATGAGAGGGAGAGAAGGTTTGATGATGTGCGGATAGTGAATCATGAAATGCAGTGGATTAGCAAGGAGGAAGTAAGGATAGCTATGAAGAGGATGAAGAATGGAAAGGCTGTTGGTCCAGATGACATACCTGTGGTAGCATAGAGGTGTTTAGGTGAAATGGCAGTGCAGTTTGTAACTAGATTGTTTAATGAAATCTTGGAAAGTGAGAGGATGCCTGAGGAATGGAGAAAAAGTGTTTTGGTACCGATTTTCAAGAATAAGGGTGATGTGCAGAGCTGTAGTAACTACAGAGGGATTAAATTAATCAGTCACAGCATGAAGTTATGGGAAAGAATAGTGGAAGCTAGGTTAAGAAGGGTGGTAATGATTAGTGATCAGCAGTATGGTTTCATGCCAGGAAAGAGCACTGCAGATGCAATGTTTGCTCTGAGAGTGTTGATGGAGAAGTACAGAGAAGGTCAGAAGGAGTTGCATTGTGCCTTTGTGGACTTAGAGAAAGCATATGACAGGGTGCCTAGAGAGAAGTTGTGGTATTGTATGAGGAAGTTGGGAGTGTCAGAGAAGTATGTAAGAGTGGTAAAGGATATGTACAAGGGTAGAGTGACAGCAGTGAGGTCTGCGGTGGGAGTGACGGATGCATTTAAGATGGAGGTGAGATTACATCAAGGATCAGCTCTGAGCCCTTTCATATTTGCAGTGGTGATGGACAGGTTGACAGATGAGATCAGACAGGAGTCCCCCGTGGACTATGATGTTTGCAGATGACATTGTGATCTGTAGTAAGAGTAGGAAACAGGTGGAGGAGACCCTGGAGAAGTGGAGATATGCTCTAGAGAGAAGAGGAATGAAGGTCAGCAGGACTAAGACAGAATATATGTGTGTGAATGAGAGGAAAGATAGATGAATGGTGAGGATGCAGGAAGTAGAGGTGGCGAAGGTGGATGAGTTTAAGTACTTGGGATCAACAGTTCAGAGTAATGGTGAGTGTGGAAGAGAGGTGAAGAAGAGAGTACAGGCAGGATGGAATGGGTGGAGAAGAGTGTCAGGAGTGATTTGTGACAGACGAGTACCAGTAAGAATAAAAGGGAAGGTCTACAAGAGGTTAGTGAGACCAGCTATGGTATATGGGTTGGAGACAGTGGCATTGACAAAAAGGCAGGAGTCAGAGCTTGACGTGGCAGAGATGAAGATGTTAAGATTTGCACTGGGTGTGACAAGGATGGACAGGATTAGGAATAAGTATATTAGAGGGTCAGCCCAGGTTGGAAGGTTTGGAGACAAAGCCAGAGAGGCAAGATTACATTGGCTTGGAGGGATACAGAGTATATTGGGGAAAAAGATGCTAAGGATGAAGCTGCCAGGTAACAGGAAAAGAGTAAGGCCTAAGATAAGGTTCATGGATGTGGTGAGAGAGGACATGCAGTTGGTTGGTGTGACAGAGCATGATGCAGAGGACAGGAAGAAATGGAAACAGTTGATCTGCTCTGGTGACCCCTAATGGGAGCAGTCGAAAGAAGAAGAGGACAGTCCCACTGTATTACTCCAGACTACTAACCTTTATTGCAGGGGCGGCCCGTGCTATAGGACTGCAGGACTGCAGCCCCCCACATGTAAAAGGAATAAACTAAATTCCCCCACTACTGTAAAAAATAAAATATAAACTTAAAAAAAAAAGTTTATGTGTAGTCCCGGAACCACCCATGCATGCCTAGTTCCTGTGTTAGGCAGTCCAAAACTCTGTACGCATGTGTGCTTCATTCCTGAACTTCAGACTGCTCTGTTAGGCAGTCCAGATAGAGAAGGCAGGGAACTCTGCCCTGCCAGCCCAGAAGTCTGTGCAGTGGCGACCGCACAGACCGGAAGAACACCGGACTGCATTGCCCACAGGCTGGAGGCTCCAGCCTACTCACATCTCATGGCGAGACCCAGAAAGCCTGCATGGGCTGTTATGGAGGACAGGGAATCATCAGGCTGCTGCAGAGGACTGTTTTGGAGGACAGGGAATCACTGGGCTGCTGCAGAGGACTGCTATGGGACTTTGAGGACAGGGGGAAGCATCAGGCTGCTGCAGAGGGCAGAAGTGAATCATCGAGCAGCTGCATTACTTTGCAGAGGACAGAATTGCTACCTTAGCTAATGGAGGAGCTGCAGGTAGGGTGTGTGTGTGTGTGTGTGTGTGTGTGTGTGTGTGTGTGTGTGTGTGTGTGCGTGTGCGTGTGCGTGTGCGTGTGCGTGTGTGTGTGTGTGTGTGTGTGTGTGCGTGTGTGTGTGTGTGTTTGTGTGTCTGTGCACACTGTGTAAACTAAGGGACTAAATTCTATTAAGAAAAGGTAAATAAATTAATGGCTTCGGCTGCTCTCTGTGTTCCATGGTACAGATTTTCATCTTCTTGTGGCATGTTAGTGTCTTCTGAAGATATAACACTCTTATATTTTCTAAGTTTAGTGGAGGGCAGTAAGTGGGTCATGATTGCAATGAAAGAGAGACTGACATTTTTCCCCTCTTAATTTGTCACATCTCTCACTTTTGGACACGCTGGGCTGTCTCAGTTCAAGTTCACGTCATGTTGCAGTTATTGAGACCTGCTGTCTATTTATTCTTTCTGCTATCTACCTTCACTGCAGCCACAGACATACTTGAATTCACTGATGATGACTTCGAGAGTGGCGTCGGGCAACACAATCTCATTCTTGTTGAGTTCTTTGCACCCTGGTAAGTGGGTCAGGGGCTGTTACTGCTGAGTAGCTGTCTGTTGAAACGTGTATGTCCTTTGAGGGGGGCATGTACAAAACAGTATAATGTTCTACTATTCATTGTAGGCTAAATCTGAGCCTTTGATATCCTTAAGATGTATCTGTATCATGGGTTGAAAGATGGCAGCTAGTGTTTAGAAATAATTGCTAACAGCAGTGTAGCCCCATCCGCTACATTGAGTCATTCCCTGCTAGGCCTCACTTGTTTCACTTTTTGGCAAGAAAACACTTGAACATTCTGTCAGTGAAATGGTGACAAGTGTTTAAGAGCGTAAGAATCCTTTGATTTGGCTTGATTGACGTAAAACTCTTGATGCATCTGCTAATTTTGGTGAGAGTTATAATGCATAGTAGTGATTGCTTATGAGTTGGGCCCATTGAGTTTATGTAACTTGATAGAACAGCGATGGTTTAACTGATTTGCTCACAGCTGGATTTGGTAACGTGAACATTTTGAAACAGATTCTGGTATGCCAGATGCAGCTTATCTGCATCTTTTTATTTGCTAGAATTCTTTTAGGTGATTATTGTAATCTAGTTTTCCTTGATGCACAAGTATATTGCGGGGGAAGCATTTCTTGAGCGGGCTACCAATTGGATGGAGTTGTGAAAGGGGAGTGGTGGTGTTATTCCAGGGTAGGGGTTAGGTGGGGTCTTCAAAATGTGTTGTGGCCCTTGGTTGTAGAATCTGGAGTACAGTGTACATTGGTCTGAGACCATAACAGCTAATTTGCATTCTGTCTGACATTGCCAGTGACACTGATTTACTAATTTGCTTAAACTGCTTGCCCATTGAAGTATATTTATGCAAGTTTCTCTGTAAGGTTCATTGCAACATCATTCCTGTAAGCAAGCAATCACTTCTAGTTTGATGATAGGAGGTTTAGGGTTTTGTGGGTTAAGAGAACTTTGTTTTGTATGGGGGGCATAACACTGAAATGCACCATTTACAGGGAAGTAAATACTGTGGGAAGAAATAGCCAGGGAAATGTTATGGCTAGACTTGTATGGGCTCTAGGGCTGATAGCCTAGTACCAAACTATTGACCTATGAACCTATGAACAATATAACTGGCAGTCCATAAAATAAGCTTTCTAGAGCAGACACCAAAATAGTTTTGATCACCTGAGTATGGGAATGAGGCATAAATACTAGACTGAAAAAGGTGACTGTGGTATGTTGCTCTGACTGTTTTGCACAGGATCCTGAGTTCAAGATTTGGCAGTGAAATGTATGGTAGTAACACAGCATCCTATTCTAGCAACTTTCCAAGATTATACAATAAATGTTTAAAATGTGTCCCTGGTTTTTGGGCTTTTGTCCCCCCCCCTCCCAATAAATGTTGGCTTTTTCCAGATTTCTTGTGCTGCAAGGTTCAGAGATACAGCTGAGTAGATTTTACAAGGATCTGAAAGCTGCAGGGGAAGAGAAGTTTAGTGCTGCTTATGCGGAGTCTGCTTGCATTGTTAATAGCACAACAGGTAGTATACTTGCTTTTGATGCAGAATGCTGTGGGTTCTACTCCCATAGTATGTAGATGCATTGCTTATACTGTACTGTGTTATAAAGGGGGTGGATGATGCAGTCCCTTTTGGCAAAGATACCTAGTAACTATGAACTTGTTATCAATTTGCCATCCATTCCCTATTGCAATATTACTAGCTTATCATTTTTTTTAATGTAGCACAGGCAATTTATTCCTCAAGGGCAACAGGCACTTTATTTGTAGATGAAACAATTAAATATAAAGTTGTTTGCTAGCAGCAACCTCTTCATTAGTTACAGATTTCTTTAACATGGAATTATTTAGCTTTCAGAGATTGTGCATATTTACTGATGCTGGTGGATTGTAGAAGTTTGAGTAGACTTTTATGATGGAAATATTCTGAATTGGGCAGTTTTGTCATTGGTGGTGCATGCATTTTGTTTCATTGTTTACTGGAAAAATGTTCAAAACAATAAATTTAAAATGCCCTCTAACAACTGTCCTGTATTGTACAAAGAATATAATTTAATACAATCAGGAAGGTGTATCAAAGAGCACATGTATGTTTCGTGTGCAAGGGGGCCTATGATTTGAAACAGCCCAAAGTTAATCTTTATTTGTTACTGGAAAAATGTATTTTCTTTGAATGTTTGCTTCAACGCTGTTTCAATTAATGTGAGTTTCAACGGTAGATAAGTTTTAATGCTAAGTCTATTTTCATTGTGATACTGCATTGCTTTGTTTAGCAGATATCTATTAGTGCTTGTGCTGTTAAATGCAAAATAAAACTTTCAAATGAAATCCAAATCATTGCAGAAGTAAATCAGTATGCACATTACAGTGTTTATGGTAAATGGGTTGAAAGAACCAAAGAATGGGACATTGGAATGACTGCATGGGGGAAGCTCCATTCCACCATAATTTTGTGAGGGGGGAAGGACAGCAAACTCAAAGACAGCCCCGGCTGACCTATACCTCTCAACTGTCCAGATTTTTGCAGAATGAATAGATTTTTGCTTCTTATTTTTGGTTTGTTCCTCATAAAATTTCTGTTTTTCTGGCAAATCATTTAGGAATGAAATTACTAAATAATGACAGGCATTGTCAAATGTCATAACCTTCAGAAAAATGCATGCTAAAGCAAGACCTGTTATTCTATCAACTAAGTTTATACAAGAGCAATTTTTTAATACTGTCTATGTTATCGCAATATATTTGGCCTTGTCCCGATTTCCTGCATTAGGAGGTTGAGAGGTACATGCAAATAAATTGCTTTATAGAATTAGGAATATCCATACCTCTCAATTGTCCCCAATTTTGGCTAAAAATGTTGCTCTCCCCCTAATAATCCCTCTGCAAAATGGCAATTTTGGAAGAACATGTGGAGGGTTTACAAGTATAAATAACTGTAATGATCAGAGTTAGATTACTTTTATTTCAGAAATGCATGTAGATTTTCTTATTTTGTCAGCTGCTCAAGTTAACAGTACTAATATTAAAAATGTGTCCCTTCTTTGACAGGTTCCCAGCTGTATTGTGTGGCAGTTTTATATTTTTGCATCACATTTTTGGTCTATTTTTCATAAAATTCTGGTTTTCTGGCAAACTAGTGGCAAATCATTAAAGACTGAAGTTAAAAACTAATGGCAGACATTTGAGTTTCAGATTTCATACCCTTCAGAAAATTCATACTAATGCAAGACCTACTACTATTCCATTATCTTTCTAAGTTTATAAGAGCAATATTTAAAAATCATCCTTATTTTTGAGCCTTTGTCCCACTTCTGTGTATGGCTTTGTCCAAATTTCTTGCTCTGAGGTTGAGATGTATGAGTGTCAGAGCCATCACTATCAGCCAGAGACATTTCAAATTGTGAAATACTTGTTGCACTCCACTCCCCCCGTGTAGTGACTCTGGATGTGTCCAAGCAAGGCAAGGAGCAGTTATGCTGTGTAAGTGTGCAGAGTATTCCCCCATCCAAGGTAGACACAAGTACAACAGTGGCTTTCCATCTGTCCTTGATTTTGCAGAATGTTCTGTTTTTCTGTCAAATTTTTATACTGTTGATTTATGCTTCTTATTATTCAGAAAATGCATGCTGTCACAGTGCCCTGTTGCTCTTTGTTTAAGTCACAATGCTTTAATGACCATCAGGTGAACTTGTCAGAGATTGTAAGATGCAAATAAGCTTTAATAAGCATACTGTTAAAGAATTAACAACATTGAAAGCCTTTTTGTTGTTGCCATGCAGAGAATATTTACATAATTAGATAACGTACAAGCCTTAGGTATTGAAATGTATATATGACAGTATTTGTAATAAAGGACAGGATTACAGTATTTTCAGAAGCTTATTACATTTGTTGGAGACTTGCAGACATCTGTGCGGGCTTTACCCGTAAACTAAACAGAATGCCAATCTATCATGGGTGGTCCATAGCCTGTGCGGTAATCCTTTAAGCAATTTATCTTGAACTTGTTTCATGTTTGCTGTTTATTTTTTACTTTGATCATGTCTTCCCCATGAAACAAGCAGATAGTTGTTGTTAGGCAGCAGGTCTTTTTTGAATAAGAAACATTTTTACAAGTGGGGGTATCACAGAGATTGCTACTTTCAGCATATTTATAATTAGAACTGCAGTGCAAGGAGAATTGATTTGAGTTGAGTGCTGCTTGGATTTTTTTTATACTTGATTTTGACTGGCATTCCAGTAATGTATTTAAAAAGTAATTTATGTTTTCATGCCTCACAACCTTTTTGTTTCTATCTAGATATTAAATAAGCTGTCATGTTGCCAATGCATTGAAATATTTTTTTCTTCTACACTTCATTTTTTCTTGATTGGACTCTTGTTCTGATGGTTTGGCACCCAGGGCAGCGTGTTTAATTAAAGTTCCAGTTGTTGTGGTTTTGAGCATAGATCCACCCCTTTTTAGTTGGCCACACACCTTCCCATTGGCCCCACCCATTCAGCTGTCTCCTGCAGCCCCCCTTTGATGTGAAGTCACCAGTCGCCACTCCAGAACCTACACCAACAATCTAATTAGTAAGAGCAAGACAGGGCATCCCTGATATGTACCATTCTGTAATTTTGCTCTTCAAGACAGTCTTTTATTCACCACTACCTTCAGCTTTGGAACTCTATTTAATGCCATTTCAAAAACAATTTGCTTCTTTCATCACCCTGCTGATCCCTTGGTCCACTGTGTCAGATGCTGTCCTTATATTAGGCAACATTTTGCCTCATCTTCTTGTGGTCCATCCTGTAAATGACACTTGTGGTGCATCCCCATATTTTGGAACTGTCTTATCATACATCAACAGGATTTGGAACTGTCTTGTTGTGCAGCCACAGGTTCTGTAGCTGGTTTGTGATATATGCACAGGTTCCAGAACTGTTACATAGATAATTCACAGGATCTGGAACTATCTGATGATGCATCCACAGAATCTAGAACTGTCTGGGGTGCATCCACAGGTTCTGGAAATGTCATCAACACTGGTGTTTTCACAAATATTTCTGCAGCTTTATTAATCAGTCATGCTATTTTATAGTTCACTTTGTCCTCTTTCTCACACCCTCTCCTTTGGTAAATCCACCATCAAAGCTTCCTTCAGGGTTTTCCGATTCTCAAGGTTTCTCCAACTCCTGCACCACCTCCTATGTTGCCAGTTTATAGATGACTACCAGAAATCTATTTGGGCCACCTACTTGTCACCATTTAAGTGGCCCATCACATTCATTTCTGTGTTGCATATTACCTTGCCAATTACTGTTTAGCACCCCATACCTCCTCATGGCCCTAGCAGTCTAATCTGGATCTTCTTCCCAATTATACACATCCTAATCAAAGTAATCTTCAAATATCACATAAATTCCCTTACATATCCACATTCTATCTTGTCCCTGAGTTATCTGCCTCTTTCTTCTTCCTATCTACCATATAGACTTCTTTCTTCCAATCTCTCTTAAACTCTCACTCATTGTCTCATGAAATGTCATAAGTAACCTCACAACCCTTTCTCAGTTTTGAAAGAAATGGTTCAGCCACCGTTTTCAAGTAAAGCACTATAAGACCACAGTTGGACTTTAATCTTACATAAAGCATGACAGAGACAACCAAGGTGGTCTAAGAGAGAAAACAAACATTCAGACGTGATTTAAGCAAGACAGAAATTGAGTATTTGGCACTTGTACCAGATAAACACTTGATTTTGTCTTTCAGTAATTCACAATGTTTCCTCTCCATACTTCTGTCAGAGAGCAGCATGCTTTTCTTAATTTAGTAAATTAATATGAAAAAATTGTGACAGAGTGTAAGACCAGAATAAAAACTGCTGAAGGAACACATTCCCACAGCAATGGAAATATTGGGAAGAAAATGCATGCTTTTCTCAAAAGACTTCATCAGATCTAAACATCTTGTCCACATTTGACTTACATTACTTTCAAGAAGAATGAGAAACAAAAGTACTTTTCAATACATATCAGTAATAAAGCTCATTCACAACAGTACAAAGGCATCTGAGTTGTCTTTCCACATAATATAGCCTAAATCTTAGAGTAAACCTAGCTATTACTGTACAACATAACTTTGGAGGCAATATGTATTTCCAGTCATCTCACTCATTTTAAAAGCAGTGTCAGTGGCACAACAGAACAGAAGGCTGTGGGCTATTTTCCCACTCCAGGTGATTGGACTGCTGACACTGCAGTGCAGTATTAGGGGGGTGCTGTACTCCTGAGTGTGTCATCCTTCAGATAAAATGCTAAAGCAAGGTCCTATCTCCTTAGGTTGGTGGTCACATAGGTGGATGCAAAAGATCACATGGCACCAATCAGCAAGAGTAGTGGGATCTTTATTTGAAACATTATTTACAATACCATTTGCCAACTTCCATATTTACATATTTACAATTTATACAGTGTACAATTTTCTGTTATTTTCTATTATTGACATACAATTATAAATATCTTACTTTTTCATTATTATGTTAAATTTCTATCTTCATTATCTGACATAAACTACCCCTTTGTATTACAGTTACACTCTTCAGGTAAAGTAACCATTTTACCACCAACCATCATTAAGTCCCCTACAAAAATGTGGTTACATTGGTTACAATGCCCACATTTATTCATATTTGGCATAGTCATCATGAGATCAGACAGGAGGCCCCGTGGATTATGATGTTTGCAGATGACATTGTGATATGTAGTGAGAGTAGGAACCAGGTTGAGGAGACCCTGGAGAGGTGGAGATATGCTTTAGAGAGGAGAGGAATGAAGGTCAGCAGGGCTAAAACAGAATATATGTGTGTAAATGAGAGGGAGGGTAGAGGAATGGTGAGGATGCAGGGAGTAGAGTTGGTAAAGGTGGATGAGTTTAAGTACTTGGGATCAACAGTTCAGAGTAATGGTGAGTGTGGAAGAGAGGTGAAGAAGAGTGTACAGGCAGGGTGGAATGGGTGGGGAAGAGTGTCAGGAGTGACTTGTCAATGACGGGTACCAGTAAGAGTGAAAGGGAAGGTCTACAAGAGGGTAGTGAGACCAGCTATGTTATATGGGTTGGAGACGGTGGCATTGACAAAAAGGCAGGAGTCAAAGCTGGATGTGGCAGAGTTAAAAATGTTAAGATTTGCACTGGGTCTGACTAGGATGGACAGGATTAGGAATCAGTATATTAGAGGGTCAGCTCAGGTTGGACAGTTTGGAGACAAAGCAAGAGAGGTGAGATTGCGTTTGTTTGGTCATGTGCTGAGGAGGGATACTGGGTATATTGGGAAAAGGATGCTAAGGATGGAGCTGCCAGGTAAGAGTAAATGAGAAAGGCCTAAGATAAGGTTTATGGATGTGGTGAGAGAGGACATGCAGGCGGTTGGTGTGAAAGAGCATGATGCAGAGGACAGGAAGAAATGGAAACAGATGATCTGCTGTGGCGACCCCTAACGGGAACAGCTGAAAGAAGATGATGATGATGATGATGATCAAAACAAATTCTTGTAAATTGTACTTCCTCCTAGAAACATAGAAACAGTTTTTAAAATTCTGGGGATGTACCTAAAATATCATCAATATATTGATCAAATTAAAAAAATATTCCAATTACTGGAAATAATCTTTTTGATATTATTATAGCCATGACAATATTTTAATAAAAGAGCTGATTTAAAACACATTCTTCCATTCTCAGTACGGATGGGTAAACTCTTTCCTCCAGAAACAACTAGTCCTCCACCCAACAAGGGTTTATATTTTTCATTCCTTTCATTTGCTACCTCATTCCTTATATCCATAACATCACATGAGGGTATATTCTCTTATGAAGCATTTTAGTTAAAATGTCACATTGTGTCTCAAAATCTTGTTCCCTGGAGACCATCCCAGCCAGCCTGATGAACTGTCCCTTTACTGAACTCTTTTTCTGCATAAAGGAATGTCAGCTACTGAAATGTAGAGAAGAGTTAGAAAATGTTAGCTTTCTATAGATGTATTTATTTATTTATTTTTATTTTATTTTACATTTGTTAACTGGGGGTGTCTGACTGAGCCAAAAAGGCCCTTTTTCAGCAGAGGCCCGGGGAGAAAAGCTCCACAAAGAAAAATTACAGACACATTTAGTTATTTAGACATGATCAGTATACACACAAATTACAAGAGACATGTTTTTACAGTGGTATGCAGCACATAAACAGTTACAGTGGAGAGAACAAACAAAAAATATTAATTTTAAAAATAAAGGTAATTAATCGATTTGTGGTGTACAGCTGAAATTTGGAACATAAGTAGACTACATACATAGTACACAGGTACAGTACATGCATTGTAGATTAGCCAGTATTTGTGAGTAAGACTGAAAACTATTGTCAAGTGCTCTAGATTTTGTATGTATGTGTTATCCGCTTTCACTAGCCTGGGGAGAAATCATGGCACTGCCAACTTTCCTTGAGATGTTGCCTGATGAGGTCTTTAAAGGAGGCTTTGGATGATGTGTTTTGAATGCTTGTAGGGACAGAGTTCCATTTTTTAACAACTGAACTACTACATAGTGCATCTCCAAAGCTATTGTAGCTGTTGGTGACTTCTAGTAGTAGTTTGCTTGATGATCTAAGAGGCATTTTGGCTGAGTGATGTTGTACTAGGTTTTTGAGGGCAAAAGAAGATAAACCACCTCTTCTAACTTTTTAATGGACACATCCAAATAATTAATATTACTATCATAAAATTGATGTGTGAATTTCAAAAATTCAGTTAGAAGAATTAATGCAATCAAATAATTCATTCAGTAAGTGTAATGGTTTGTTCCATAATAAAAAATATCATCCAAAAATGGACGTACATGCTCCATAAATTATTAAACCTAGAACTAAATAAGAATTTATTCTCCCTGGATAACATCACTAAGTTTACATAAACATGAGTGCATATAGCCTCCATGGCTACCTCATTATTCTGCTTAAGTGCACTCCTTCAAAATAAATGTAGTTGTTTTTTAATACCAACTCTATCTGGTCAACAATCAATTGCACTTCCCTGTTATTCAAAAAGTCAAAGGTGGCTACAACATCTGAGAAATAATATATCCCAATACCATGGGGTATTACTGAGAATAAATCCACCACATCTATAGTTACAAAAAAGTTACCTCATTTACCAGCTGAACATTCAATTTTCCCAAAAAGTCCCACAAGGCACTTACCAAATATGGGTATCTGTTAAATATGGTTTTAATTTTCTATCTATATAAGCAGCTGTAGGATAAGTGTTTGATCCTTGGGCTGAAACTATTGGCCTGAAAGGGGGTTTGGTAATGCTTTTATGAATATTAGGTATTCCAAAGATAGTCTGTATATATATATATATATATATATATATACATACATATCTATATATATATATATCTATATCTATCTATATATATATATATATATATATATATATATATATACATATCTATATCTATATATATATATATATATATATATATATATATATATATATATATATATATATATATATATATATATCTATATATATATATCTATCTATATATATATATATATATATATATATATATATATATATATATATATGGTCTTTCACACAACAAAAATTTAAATTTGTTAGGTGTAATAACATTCTGGGTTAATAAGTCTTCCAAAAATAAAGCACTCCTCTTGTAGGCCACCACCTCAATACTAGCATAAGAAACAGAACCATATGTACCAAAATCATACATGATTTTAAACATATTACTTGAATAATCAAATGAGTCCATAAAAAACAAGCATACACCCTTGTTATGCTTTATAACCCATATATTTTTATCAGAGACCAGTTGGTCCCAAACCACTTTTTCATCCCTAGACAGACTGTTAAATCTAGATTTATTATTATAATTATTATAGAATCTATATCCTTAATACACTACTGTTCAAATAAACAAATTAGAGGGTTTAGGGGTGATTGTATGAACTTTTTTCTTAACCTCAGAACTGTTATTCTCTGAAATCTTTTCATTCTTCATCAAGATAGAAAGGTTAAGTGCCCTAGTGAATAATTTCAACTCTGTTAAACAATCAACTAAATCAAATCAAATCCTATACTGGGAACAAAAGTTAAAGCTGTTTGAAACAATTTAAAATGTGTGTTGAAAATATTAATGTTGCTATAATTAAAAACATAAAAAACGTTAAACCCATCCTTATGTTGTAGCTTACCAGAAATTATATAAATTTGAAGTATTTATCTAATTTGCATTATCCATTTCCATTCTTTCTCTTTTACACTCATCCCTTTAAACTTTCTTTTTCAGTCTCTTACACCTTTGCCAATAAAATTCTTTTACCTTTCACTAATTTCAGATGTATATCTTTCTAATGACTTTTTTAGAACCTTCCTCTATATTATCTTCTGTTTCATTTTTATCTTTATCATTATCTTTATTTTATATTTATTGGTGCTGTTTCCTTTCTCCTTATACTGTCCTCACTTTTGTTTCCTCTTCACACTTTTCCCTAGATTACATCCATCCATAAATGCCCAATTTTGTTATATTTATAACATTTCAGTTCACACTTTTTCTATCATAACCTGCTCCCCTACAAAAATAACATTGCCTCTTATCACAGTTACTTATCAAATGATCATTTTTTCCATATTTTACAACAACACTGTTACCTTCTACATTTATCATACTAGGGATATGACCAACTTTTTTCTCCATTTTCAGTACAATATGACAGACCCATACAGTTCTTTTTCTTTTCATACTCTACCTAAAAAACTTTCCAGAACAGAAGCAGTCTCAAAAATAATGTCTCAAAATGTCTTTTTATGAATAAGAAAGAAACCTCTTACCTCATAAGCCTTCACTCCCTATGGGACCATAAAATTATCCCAAATGTCATATCTGTCAATTTCTTTTTCTTCTGTGTTCTGATTTCTTGCTATGAATTTCCTTTAATTTTTGAAATATCCTTTCCTCTTTTCATCTCTTATCACTTTCAGTGTAGTTACTTTTACAGTCTCAGCACATGATTTCTTTTTCTGGTAATCTTCCTTTAAAATGGCTTCCAAAACAGCTCCTCAGAATACTGTAGACCTTCAAAAACTGCATCAGTATTTGCCTTTATGCTAACTACCATCTTGAATCTCCTTGACTGCTGTTATCCCAGCTGCCACTGTGTTCAGACTGGAACAAGCACTCTCCTGACAAGTAGGACTCCTTTATTATATACAGCTATATACAAATTTACATGTTTGCATATTTACAAAAATTTACACTAGGTCTACATTCCTCCTTTACTTACAACTTTTGGTTTTACATTTGTATAGACCCCCACTCCTTTTTCCACAGCCACCACTTATTTTTTCATATTAGGTATTACCCAGTTTCCATTAAACATAATCTCATTCATTCTTTCATTCTATATTATCCATGCAATACATTTTTAAACAAAATGCTGACATATTCCTTACTAATTTTTTCATGACATCCATATTCAATTATACTCATATTTATCTGTTTATAATTTTGTATTTCTTTCAAAATATTCTTCTCTATTGTTTTCTGCATAATTTCTTTACTCTTTTATATGTTAAAAAACATGTTCTACAGTTTCTAATTGACCACAAAATATACATATCCATTCATTGACTTTTATAAGGCATATTTCATTTTACCAGCAATCTATTAATTTGCAATTTCCATAAAAAATGACATTCCACATTGTTCACACACAATTTATTTCTTTGTTTTATAGCTTTTAGTTTTTCTTCTGACAAATGCCTCCATGGATCCACATAGTAATTTTTCATCATTATGTTTTTGCACCATAATTTCCTATTTTCTTCTACCTCTTCTATACTTAACTTCCATATATTACTTTTTTCTTGATACATATTGATTTCATTTCTCCAATATCTCTTTTTCTCAATTTTATTACATTCCATTCCCTTTCATATTTTTCAACAGACCCAAATCCCCATCTTCAATATCCATATGTAATACTCTTCTTTTAACTGGGTTAACCTAGATTTATTTATTTATATATTTATTTTACATTTGTTGACCGGGCTAGTCTAGCTGGACATGTATCCGTTTTCAGTAGAGGCCCGGGGAAAAAAGCTCCAATACAAGCAATAAACAATAATTCAACACATAAAAACACTAATATGAATAAAAAAGTAGAAAGGTAGACTTGTTTAGAAACACAAGAAATTACAAAAAGTAGACAATTAAAATAAATTTAAAAGTAATGCATCATGCTGCAGTTAGCCTAATAAAAAAAACAGAGGCAAAAACACAAGATGAAATTGCAAGGGGGAGGAAAACAAATATAAGGTGGAGCCTATTTCTAAAATATAACTCTCAGAAATTGAAAGTGTTATTTAGGAGCTCAGTCAGAGGAGGGGGCTGAAAGTTAGGAGTAAGGAGATGTGATTTCAGTCGGGGTTAGAACAAGGACACAGCCATTGAGTTTTAAGATGTTCTTTGATATGTTTTTTGAAAATAGAGGTAGAGTCTTGATTAGCTATTTCATGAGGGAGTTGATTCCAGGTTTTACCAATGGAATTAGAAAATAATGAGTCCCCAGCTTTATTGTACGATTTAGTCAGTGATACTAGGAGTTTATTGGCAGAGCAAAGTGTGGCTAGGTTTTTATAAGGTGAAATCAGTTTTGTAAGGCTAGGGGTATCATCAGGGTAGTAAAGAGTCTTATGAATGATGAGTAATTGTTGATAGAGTAATTGGTTCTTTAGCTCTAACCAATCTAGTTGTTTGAGGTTGAGACAATGGTGAGTTCTGAGGGGAGTAGTAGTAATGAATCTAGCTATACTATTGTAACAGGTCGAGAGTTTGGTAATGTTGGTTTTAGATAAGTTAGTATATATAGCAGAGGCATAGAAAAGGGTGGAGATGAGGTGGGTCTGGGCAATGGTTTTTCTAGCTGCTGGGGTAAGGAAGGGTTTGATTCTGTAGAGAGTACCAATTTTTTTGTTAACAGCTTTAATGGTGGTGTTAATATGGTCATCAAAATTAAGCCGGTTGTCAATAGTTACACCTAATAGTTGCGTGGTCATATCAGGGGTAATACTGGTAGCATTATTAGAGGAGATAGAGAAGAATGGTATGGGAGATTTGTGAGTAGGAGTAAAGAGAAGAAGTTTTGTTTTTTGGGGGTTAAGGAGGAGGCAGTGTTGCATAAACCATTTTTCTACATTTTGGAAAACTGTTTGGATGAGGGACTGGAGGGAGGCAACATTTTTAGCAGTGCAGATTAAAGTTGAGTCATCAGCATATTGAATGCAGGTGGCTTGTGGTATATTCCAGTGTAGGTCATTGATAAATAATGAAAAAAGGAGGGGACCTAAGATTGAGCCTTGTGGAACCCCAATATTTACTGGGAGTAAGGAAGATAGGTTGTTGTCCCAAAGCACTGCTTGTTCCCTGTTTTAGAGATAACTCCTAAACCACTGCAGTGCATGAGAGCCAAGAGAATAGAGATTAAGTTTGTCTAGAAGTATATCATGCTTAACCATATCAAAGGCTTTTGACAGGTCTATGAATAGTGCTGAGGAGAAAACATTATTGTTCCGATTATTATTTATGGAGTCAGAGAAGGAGAGGAGGGCAGTTGTAGTGCTGTGGAAAGGTCTGAAGCCATGTTGACAGTTGGCTAGAAGTTTATTTTGTAGAAGGTAGTGAAGAATTTGTTTGTGCATGCATCTTTCCATTATCTTAGCTAATGGGGAGAGTAAGGCAATAGGGTGAAAGTTAATAGAAGAGCCCCCTTTATGTAGAGGAATTATATGAGATATTTTCCATAAGGTGGGGATTTTTCCTTCAGAGATGGTCCTGTTAATAAGTATGGATATGGGGTAGTCTATAGCTTTTGCAGCAATTTGTAGGTATTCAGACAGGAGTTGGTCAGCAGATGGGGTACAAGGTTTAAGTTTTTTGAGAAGCTTATAAATAAGAGATGTAGCGACAGGTTGAATATGAAAGGCATTAGATGAGGTAATAGAGGTATTTGGTAAGGAAGCAGTAGATGTGGGTAATGAATTAGCTAGGGTTTGAATGGCTTCTGTAAAATACTTATTGAAGGCATTTGGGATCTGGGTAGAATTGTTGGGGTTAAAGCCTGAAGGGGTAGGAGTAGTTGAATGTCCTGGTTTAAGAAGTTTATTGATACCTGATCAGAATTTTTGAGGGGTTTTTTGACTGGTTTGTTGAAGGTGAAGATAAAATTCCTTTTTGTCTCTAAGAGTATCTTTTTTGGTGGCATTTCTTAATTGTTTAAAGAGTAGATGATCAGATATACATTTGGTAGCTCTCCATTTAGCCCAAATCTTATTTCTAAGGATCATTTTTTCTTTCTTTTGCTTAGTTAGCCATGGGGCAGATTTGGATCTTATCCTAGTAGAGCAAGTAGGAGCATGATAGTCAAGGATTTGTAGAAAGTTGGTGTTAAAGTAGGTCACTGCTTCATTAGGTTCAAGGTGAGTCAATGGAGACCAGTCGCATGCTTGTAATTCAGTTAGGAAATTATCAGGGTTAAAGAATCTTTTTGAGCGGGATGTTTTGAGTTTATGAGTAGCTGGAATATTCAATTTTTGTCTAATGACATATGTAAGCATATGATCACTAATATTATCAGGAAGGGTTCCTGGAGTGTAAATGCTAGGGTGGTTGTTAATAAGGATCCAGTCAAGAGTTGTTTCTTTCCTATTTGGTTTATGGATTCTAGTTGGAGTGGTTATTAATTGAGAGAACCCATAGAGATTAATATGGTTAGTAGGGTGCTGGGATGAACAGGTTATCCAGTCAATGTTGAAGTCACCAAGTATTATGGTTTCTTGGGGTAGTTGGTTAGAAACTGAACAAAGTAAGTTTTCTAGAATATGAATATTATTACCTGGGGAAGATACAAACAAATTAGATAGATAGATTTGTTGTTGTTAATTTGAAGTTTGGTTGATAATATTTCAGCTTTGGGGACTAGTAATGGAAGTTCATTATAGAGGCTAATTTGGAGATTAGATTTATAGATGATGGCTATACCACCACCTTTCTTCTTTATCCAGTCACATCTAAGTATGTTATAGCCAGGAGGGATAATTTCCTGGTCTTGAGTAGAGGATTTTAGCCAAGTTTCTGTAAGACATAGAATATCAAATGAGTGCAAGTCCAAGAGTGAATGGAGGTGGTGTATTTTGTTATTAATACTTCTAATATTAAGGTGAGCTATTAGAAGGGAGTTAGCTGCGTTAGAGCATGATGAAGGTATAGGTGAAGGATTATTATTTGGGTTAAATTTAGTCTTGGTAGAGGGACCAGGGTTAGGATGAACATCTCCGTGTAGGAGGAGGTCATGCTGGGAATAAAATAGGAATTTAACGATCTTAAGTGAGTTATTAAAATTCTTTTTGTTTAGGTAGAATGACACATGAGTTGTTCTGTGGTATTTGGTAGTAGATAGAGGAACAGGTTATGTTACTATGATTAAGGGTGCTGAAAAAAGAGGATGGTAAAGTTTGCTGGAGATGATGGTTTTGTTCATGTAAAGTGATGTTTTCAAAGAAGGTGATATAATAAGGTATGGATAGGGAGGCTAAAGTAGTGGTAAAGAGTAGGATATATATGTGAAGAGCTTTGAGTGTTGGAGACATGGTAGTGAGTAAGTCTCAGGTAAATGTAGCTTGTGAAAGATGGTCTGTTCAAGAGCAAGTTGATACGTGCCAACTCACTGAGTAGGGTTTTGTGGGAAACGAAAAAAAAGAAAAGGAAGTAGGAGATGGGCAGAGGTTGTAATTAACAGGTAGATACTGGAGAAATAGCAAGTACAAGGTGTGGTAAGGCAAGGTAAAAGGAGAAAAATAGGAGAGGAGGATGAAAGAGATTAAGTTAAGAAGGTGTTGAAAAAGATTGGGATATAGTAATAGAGTTGGTGGTTTGAGATGGGTGGAGCAAGAGGAGGGGAGTGAAAGAAAAAGAGATATCAGTCCAGGGGAGAGGCCTAGTCATATAAAGGATGGAGATAGGTTAAGTGAAATAGTGGGAGTGTCTTGCGAGGTATAAGTTAAGGACCCCTGGGGGTGGGTGGGAATTGGGGGTAGGGAGGGGAGCGTAGCGGGGCAGACACAAGTAAGGTGAGAGCAGCGAGAGCAGTGGGAGAAAAACAATCAGTAAGGTAGTAGTCAAGGGCAGGAGGCTGGATTAGAGAAGCCAGATAAGGGTAAGCTGAGGATAAGGGAAAAATAAAAGGATAAGAGAAATTGAAGAGAAACAATTTAGGGAGAAGATTTAGGGGAAGCTTAGAAGAAGTGGAGGTGGTGAAGGGGAGCTTAGTGGAGGACAGATAGGACTATGGGATATAGATCCACAAATATAGATGGGATATAGATCCACAAATAAATCTAAATATCAATATGATAAACTATTTTTCCAACTCTTTTGGTATCATATATACTCCAGCCATATAGGTTATTTTTCTCCCTATATAGAATTAATCAAATCTACTTTTTTCTTAAAAGATAATCTATACCTACTCTATAAAGCACACATTCCTTTTAATTCTTGTAAAATTTTCATCTATTGTTCCCTAACAATACACCAAATTCTATTCATAATACAGATATTTTCCTTGTTCTTAATTGAATTCCCTTTACCTTCTCCTCTGAACTAAATCCATCCTTTACTTTTTTTCTTTATTTGGTGTCATCCCCATTTCTTGTAAACTATTATTTACACATAAAATCACCTCTTCCATCATTTTACTGTCTTTAAAAACAAATATTGTAGCTTAGTGAGGACACCTCACTGTCTTTGGCCATAAGAATAATATCATCCACATAAGATATAATAACAGGATATTTTATACCATTATTCTGTGCATACTGTGCTTTCTCTTTTCTTCATTTGTAATTTTTACTAGCTAATTCCTTACTATTACAAATAAAATGCTACTCATCAGACAACCTTGTTTTACATCCCTATTAACGTTTTCTCTTCACCTAACCAACCATTTATCAAAATTCTTACTTTGTTATTCCTATACACTGATCTAATTACTTTCAGAATTTGTTTACTAAAATTATATCCTTCTCTTATTTTCTATAGCATGTTATGAGCTATCATATCAAATGCTTTATTTATATCTCCTTCCAAAAATTTCGCTTCATTACTTTTTTTATAACATCATCTAAGTCCATAATTATTATCTTCTAATACTTTATCTATCTTATTGTCATTCTTATTTGGATTCTGTTCATAAATATCTTACAATCAGTACTATGTAACACAACTGGTCTCTAATTATTCGTTTCATCCTTCTCTCCTTTCTTCCGAATAATTTCATAATTCCACTAGATATTTGTGTATAACAAATGTCATCATTTCACCAGTCGTTAAGTATACATACTAAGATTATTTTTGCAATTGCTCCATATTCTTCTACATTAAACAACCTATGTCATCTGAACCTGCTGCAGAACTAAGATTTACTTTCTTTATCACCAAACCTACTTCTGTTAGGGTGATCTGTTTATCTTTTGCAAATTCCTTAACTTTCGATTCATTTTCATTTTTCATTTCTCTTTTCTTTACTATCCTTTAACATATTCTAACACAATCTTCATAATACTTCCTTGTTGTTTTTCCACTTCCCCTTTTTATTTTTAATTTCATTCCTGATACTATTTTCTTCCTTTACCCTTTTATTTAATTTAAAATATTTCATTTTTTCTTTACAAAAATATTTTGTTTATACAACAAACTCTTATGTTTTTGCTTGATTCTATTTATATATTTCTTCATCTTTTCTGTAATATACTTTCTCATTTTTCTCTAAATGTTCTAATATCTTATTCTGCATTTCAATATATTCTTTTTTGTCTTATTTTTTGTTCCCATTGTAAATAATTATTTTTATATTTTCCATAAATGCCATCCACCATTCTAACCAGCTATTATAAAATGGTCTCATAGTTGCATGGTCTTTCCATAATCCCAATATATAATATTTTCATTTCTCACTCCACAATTTGTCATTTATTGTTTTAATTCCTTTTCCAACTTTTATATGCTCTTTATTTTCTTCTGTTTCTCTGCATATCGCCATATGATCTGAAAATCCTGTTTCCACTGCTTCTCTGATTATTTCTATGCTTTAAGAAACTAAAAAATAATCAATTTCTGTTTTAACATTTCTTTTCCTGTAGGTACTTGTATTTATATTCTCCGGGACTAGGTTTCCACACTTCATAACTTCTCTCATTTTTTTTCCGCATCTAACCTATCTTTTCTTATTTTTATTCCTTAAGTCACAATTAAAATTGCCAATTTCTATAATATCCATATTTAAAATTATATAATCCAATATGTTTTTAAACAGACTTTCTTTCTCTTTATATGTTACAGCTATACGTTTAAAACATCTATTCTCCCATCTTAGATCTACCTCTGATATTCGTCCTAATCGAACTAAAGTAAAATCCATTATTGAAATTGCTGTACTATATAGTACCACTATCCTTAAACAGGCTTCTCCTCCCAAATTCCAAATTATACCTCATCTCCATAAGTTTTCTGTTTGTATTCTTGCTTCCTTAGTTAAACCTATAACATCTTCTAAGGCCATAATACCATAATATGAACTTCACATTTTTTGCACTACTCCAATACACCTATTCTTCTTACTAAAACTTTTATATTTTTCACATTAAATTATGCAATTCTATGATTATTTGTTTCTCTTCTTCTTAATCGTTATGAAATTATATGTTTTTATCCATTTCCTTTCTTTTTTACTTTTAAGCCTAGTTTTTAAAATTTCCTTTTTCTATTTTTTACTCTTTTACCAATATAATGTTTCTTTTGAACTATTTTCCAGTCAATATCTCCTCCATCACTAAAGTCTGACTCCATTTCTAATTCACTTCCTCCCTTTCATTTTTGTCACCTATCTGCATTTTGTATATCATTGTGTTTCCTCTTCCCGTGGTAATTGTTCTTTATTTTTTTTACCTTCACTTACATCTTCCTCTATACCCATTTTCTTTTCTTTTTGTTCCTCCATACAATCTGCCCATAAATACCCTGTCTGTTTATATTTATAACATTCCATTTCACTTTTTTTGCATTATGTTCAAACTCCCCACATGCAAAAAAAATTCTTTTTATCACAATTACACAAAACATGTCCCTCTTTCCCACAAAACAAGAACGTTTTCATTTGCCCCCAACAATTTAAAACAGCTCTGTTTCCTTCAGCATTAATCATGCTCAGAATATGTACAATTCTATAATTTTCTATTTTCGAAATAACATTACAATCTCATCCCCCAATCTATAGTCCACTGTTATCTATTACTTTTGAAATGCCTTTAACTGCTTTACAAAAGTTCTTTAATAAGTATTTTTTACAGTTTCTCTTTCTGTTTCTGTTTGAAATTGTATAAGCACTTTCTTTTGCATTTCATGATAAAAAGTCTTAATTATATATTATTCCTTGGATGCATGTCTTTTCTTTTCTTTTACCATATTCCCTCAAAAAAGTCCTTAATCCTGTAGCAGTCTCAAAAATGTCACAATATGTGTCTTTTTTATAAAAATAAACACTCTTTTGCCTTGAGTTCTAAAAGCACAATCACTGTGTCCCATACTTCATACCTGCCCATCTCCTTCTCTTCTTTATTCTGTGTATGCACAACATACTTCTTTTTTTCTATTTCTTCCATCTTCTTACTCAGTCTTTTTCCTTCTCTCCTCTTCCTTGCTGATTCTGTGAACATTTTCTTGTGTATATCTTTCACCTCCTCCTTTTGGATCTTGTCCATAATCTCACCCAAGATAAATCTTTTCCAGTCTCTGGTTCATTCTCTTCCATCAAGTCCATCAATAAATCATCCTGCAACCCTACCAACTGGAAGATCATAAGGACAACTTCTTCTTGCAACCATTCCTCTCCTCTTGAACTATCAAACAGATTCATTTGGGATAACCCCTCAGTATCTTCCACAACTTCATCAACATTTTCTTTCTTTTTAAATACATCCTCCAAACTCTTTTCAAATGATCCCAAGGAGTTGGCATTCATCTTAACTCCTGTCTCACACGTTGCTATGTTGATGTTGTGCACCATTCTTCACTGCACTGGGAACAGAATGTGCACATGCACTCATCAAATCTATGGAACATGAGTGCCTTATCGAGTAAGGGGAAGTTCCCAAATGCCCTGGCCAAATTTCCGCTGGTAGTACAAATACTACCTTAGGATTCCCCTGAAAAGAAACCACCAATCTAGTGGGACTAGCCCTGTCAACAAATGATAAATAAATAAATAAACAGAATTTATAATTGGCCCTGTTTTACCTTCATGGATGCAACAAGTTGAAGTTTTAGAATCAAACTATGGATCTTGGAGAGTTGATGCACAGATTATAAAAGAAGCTACACTATGCAGACTAAGGTGATTATTCTGTGCTTATGCATTAGCAGAACATAATTGTTTATGGGTAATCACATAGCTGTCCATCCCAGTTGTACATCAGGTTGAGCAGTTACAAGTGACTTAGCAGAAAGACATACCCACATGTCTAAAGTTAAAAGAAAGAAGTTGTTAAATACATCGCTGTAAGGATAGACAAAGTTTCATTATTCCTGTTTCAGTAAAGAACCATACCCAACTGCATCACATTTCATTCACCTGCAAAGTTTTTCCTTATTAGATATGTTTGAATCAGTTGTGACCTACTCAAACTAAATATGAGTGCTACTGCAAAAAAAAACAAAAACATGGAATTCCAGCAGGGTAAGCATAAAACAGATTGTTTAATGAAACAGACCTGTTTAATGAAACAGACCTGCTAATTCCAATATGATCTCTCACACTCTGTAAATATTGTAAATAGCTTTTGACTTTTGACTTTAACTGTGTGAATTTGTTAAAATGTATCTGCACAATATTTTTCCACTTTGGGCAATATTGCTCATGCTTTGTATCATTTGATATGTATTTTTACTTGTACTTTTATTTTTATTGGACTGTTATCTTTACTGTAATCTGTTTCATGGAGCTTTTCTCCCCGGTCCTCCAGTGAAAATGGGCTCTCTGGATGCAGTGGACTTCCCAGGTAATCAAACTGGAAATAAATAAATAAATAATAAATAAACAATAATATAACAGTCTTGTAATAAAGTACATCTAAAAAATAATACAGAAGTCATGTAATAAAATAGATCTAAACAGTATGCATGGTTTCGTGTTGTTTCTCAATACAGTACACTCTTTCTTTCTGTTGTTAAATCCTCCTCCTCCTACTTCTGCTCCCAATTCGTTCCTCGACGTTCACTTTTTTCTTCTTTGCGCTGGCTCTTCTAGCCAATTTTTTATATTATGCATCAGCTCCATGTCATTTTTAACCCACCATAATCTTTTGTGACATTGACCTTGTTATCTATTCTTGCTATTACTTCTTGCACTATTTTTGGGGTACATTTTCATTCTATGACCCTTTTCCATTTTCAGGGATTTCTCCTCTATCTCTTCCCTTTGGAATTCCCCTTCTCCCACCTACCCAAAGAAGTGCATGAGTTGATATTTCCATTTTTGCAATCAACACCCTGTTTTCCTTCCCTGCTATGTCATTATCCAGCATTGTGCAGTCTGGTCTCCTCATCTTCTTTGTTATCCACCACCTTTCTCTCCACTTCTTTTTTAAGCTCATTTTGACATCCTTGTCAAATTCTTGTTTGCCATACAACCTGTCCTTCTTGGGGTCCATTACCACATTATAATCCCCCATGAACACCCTAAATGTCACCTCCCTGCATTAAGCTGACTGCCTGCAAAAGCTCTAAATCCTTCATCATTATCATTATTAGACCTGTAACCCCTTATCACTTTTGAGATTATCATTGTGCCTCTCATAAGTATCCACCTACCACTTCCTCTCTTAACCTTTTCTTCTACACTTAACCCCTAGTCATCTGCAAACCAGCACCACCTCTCTCTTTTCCCATCACAACTCCAAACTATTTCCAGTCTTCCACTCCTTAATTTCTTATCTTTCCTACTTTTAGTTTTCATATCTGGAATATCACACTCCAACAATTCCAGCAAAAATCCTAGCAGTGATCTTCTGCACTTGTGTTCTATTTCCCTTTCTTCCCATCTCCATCTTCTGTTTCACCCCCTACACCCTCCCTTTTCTTCACAAATTGGGGTCCCTTTTGCACAGCTAGTTTTATAGCACTGTTAGATACCACCAAATAAATCACCAGTGCCCTCATATCTGCCCACCACTGTTTCTGTAGGGCCCCCTGATACTAACAAAAAAAGCAGTAGTGCTCTTTCATCCACCTAATGTTTCTACAGTCACCACTGTACTTCAGGCTATCATCAGAATGTCCTGTAATTCCCATTCCTACCCACAGAACTCGTGTTTTAAGCTCTTACATTGACCAGTTCCCATTCATTTTTACCAGTTCTTCTGTCCCCTTTCTTTTCACCTGTTCTTCTTTTGCAGCACCAGCATGGCCCTCCCTACACCTTCCCTGCCCCCCCAACTTCAGTACATCATATCGCTTCCATTAATTACAAAGCCACACATTCTCCATAATCACACAAGAGTTAACCAGTCAATAATTCAGTATATCGACTGCTCAAATTGTGTTACATCAGTGTATTTTCAAGCCTGTCATTCCTCCTCCCATTCTCCTTTTATAGTTCTATATGTTGTCCCATAATTTACTTTCCAAATATTTCGGAGCTTATGTCATGTGAAAGGAAAGCATTTACAACATGAAACCTGTTATTATTCAGTTCATATCTCCTTGTAAAATCATACCTCTCCACAGTTATATCTCTCATTAGGTTCACAGGTAAGTACTAGGCTAGCTGCCTTTGGGGACCATTTTAAGCCTAGCTGTCAAGTGAACACATTAACCATTATGCCTACTCCCAAGCTAATGTTTGTGCATTTAACAGCTTTCTTTACTCTCTCTTCACGATAATAACCCAGCCACTCACCAGTAGAAACCCCACATCAAACATGTAATTAGTCCTTTGGCAAAAGAATTCAACATTCTTGGACACTCCCAAGAGATTAGTGTTCATGGGTTTCTCTACAGATGATGCCATGCAGTTATGTTTAGCAACCTGTCTCCAGCTATGCATGCATAAATGACACACATACCTTAATTAACTAATCCCCCCCCAACAACCCATCTTACCTCATGCCTCACTGCTCTTCTCAACATCACACCTCACATTTCAACATCCATTAGTCTTTCCTTCAATGTCTGTTGTGTCCAGTGCCCTATCCTGCTCCTCTCAACATGTTCAGCAAAACAGCAAACAAAATTCATGGAACACACTAGATTTTAGCAATACTGAATGCATTCTAGAGTAGCCATCCTTCCTTATCTTGTGTTTTCCAACAACCAGAGTTTTTTCTCTGTTTCTCTTGCCACACTTCATTTCCTTCATGTCTGCTTCCCTGCATTTCCCTGGCCCTTCACTCTGAGCCTCTATCTGCATCCATCTCTGTCCACCACTCTCTAGTATTTTCCTATACTTCCATATGCCTGCCTTGAAGGCAGTTCAGTGGAGCCACATCTGACCTCTAGGTATTGTCTTAAAGCAGGGAATGATCTCTGTGATAAGTTATCTATTCCACCCAACAAGCACTAGTTTGCATTTCCTGTGTAAGCTGCTGGGACTTCCCTTTCTTCAAAGCCCAGACTCTCTCTCTCTCTCTCTCTCTCTCTCTCACAGAGAGGGTTTGGTATAATGATTAAGATCTTCACCTCATACCCACAAGGTATACAATTTGCTTCTGACCTTGGGCTGTTGGTTAGGCTTAAAATTGTCCTTCAATACATTCCCCAGTGGTGGTCTCTAACAAACCCTTACTCTTACCTGCTGACTTCAGGCTGTCCCACCACCCCATTTCTATGTTGCTCAGCTACATTCCCACCACCTGCATCTCTACTGTATGAAACTCTTCTGCTGTCTTGCATGAAAATGATCACATTATTCTAAATTAGTTTGATTTAATCTGCTATCAGTTAGAGTGAATTGCTGCCTTTCCTGTACAGCCTATATCCTCTGCACATGTATCTCTCTCATGCCCTTTAATCTATAGCTCCATCACCTTGGCAGACTTGTATTAAAGTCACTGAGTAGCCACATGGCTACACATCCTGCATCATGAAAGCCTGGGTCCTGGGGTAGCCACTCCATCCAGTGTGCACATTTGTGATAGTCTTCCAGGTAGCAGGTTAAAATGGGCTTCTAAAACCTCTTCCATATGTCTACCTTCCTCCACCTGTGGCAGCCATAATAATATTATGATCCATCATCTAGACTGATTCTCTGTATCAGTTACCATGTTCTCTAACCCTCCCACCTCCAGCAGCAGTTCCTTTATTAGCTGGGCTTGTTTCACAACTCTGTCTTCCTGCACTTACATGCACTTGTGGCTTTACCTAGCTGCAGCCTTCAGGGAGCCTAGATCAGGGTTAATCATCTCACATCCCTCTCACAATCAGGCCAGATCTCCCATCATACCCACCACAATAAAAAGGACCCTGTCTTGCTTTCATTCTGCATTTACAGTTATCTGACATGCCTTGTTTATAGCCTCAAACATGATTTCTTAGGTTTTGAAACAGTTACCAGCATTACTATCACTTTGCACTAGCTCCTTTTCATGGTCCTGAGAAGTAGTCATTTTAATAAGATGTCAGAATTCATTAGTACTCCCATAAAAATAGTTCTATTTTTAAAAAGTATTGGAGAGTAGACTCCTTCTTTTCTGACATCCTAGTTCCTCATTTAAGCTTTTGTTATAAAACAAATTTAGATACGCAATTCTGCAAAGCCTTTTAAAATCAGAATAGTGGTGACGTGTAATGGTGGAGCAATTGCTTTCATAATAAGTCTACTCCAAGTGCCCAAGTTTCAGGTACTCAAAGAACACTGTCTTGCAGCAAGGAAGTCGGGCATCATGTAGCTCGTATGCGCTACTGTTTGTGCTCAAACACAACTACGTGTTCGGCTGAGGTTTGCCAGCCCTGTAGAGAGTGTGGATCTGCTGCACCTTACCCCAAGCATAGTGGCCAAGTCTGAGCAACGTAAGTGTGGTAGCATGGAGAAGAATGGGGTGGGAGTGTTGTTTAGGGTTTCAAACAGTTGTTGAAAGTGGAGGCTGGGTTTTGGGAGGGGGAGGATGTTTAGGGTTAGGGAACAGGAGAGGAGCTCAGGGTTAGGGAGTGATTGGTGAATTTAGCTTTAGAAAGTAAGGTGGAAGTTTTAGGTTTAGGGAAAGAAAAGGGAATTTAGAGTTAGAGAGTATTTGGGATTTCAGGGTTAGGGAGTGGGAAGGGGGTTCTAAGTTAGGGAGCAAGAAGAGAGTTTAGGATTAGGGAGTCAGAGTTAAGTTTTAGAGTTAGGGCATATCTGAGTGTACTTCAGCTTTTGGAAGAAGGGAGTGGAGTCTTAGGATTGGGGAGTGGTCAGGGACTTAGGGTTAGGGAGTGGTAGGGAAGTGCTGTGGCTAGGTACTGGGTGGGAGTTTTAGGGTTAGAGTTAGGGTTATACAGTTCACTAAGACTGGGTAGTGGGAGGATTAGGTAATTAACTAGGATCAAGCTACTGGGAGTTAGGGCACTTGTAGGTAATTAACTAGGATCAAGCAACTGGAAGTTAAGGCACTTGTAGGTAATTAACTAGGATCAAGCTACTGGGAGTTAGGGTACTTGTAGGTAATTAACTAGGGTCAAGCTACTGGGAGTTAGGGCACTGGCCATTTAGAGTAAATGGCATTCAGTAAGTGTGTCCCAAGCAACATGCAGACAAGCACTTATAGTAGAGCCCATCATAACATGTAAAGGCTGCACATTTACACCAATGAACATATATGAACACACTTAGGTTACATCACACTAGGAGAAGTTACATTAACAGCCATCAGTAAAACCTCTACCACAGTTATTCATTGCTAACCAACTGTTGGATTCTCTATTTGGTATCCAGCATTGGGTCCCTAATATTTTATATGTGTCCTCTATCACCATTAAACTTCCAGATGCACCATAATGGTTGCTGACACTGAATGAATCTATAAGCCACATCAGCTAGGAGGTGGTGGCAAGATGATGGAGCTACCTGTCTTGGCTGCTTAGAGAGAGAGACTGAGTGCCATCAGAGGGAACAACTACATAACTATAGCTGCACCTCAGACATCTATACATGCCAGAATCACCAAAGATGAATAAAAGTCTTCATCACCAGAGGAAGCCCCACAGCACAAGAAGACTTGTACTCCTCCAGGATAAGACACCTGATACTCATTCCCAGTACCACCTTCCCAATGCCCTAAGTGGCACAAGGCACTATGTATATGGCAGTAAGGCTTATTGCCCCATTGCAGAGTTTGCTTCATCAGCACAAACAGCTGCTCAGAAAATTCTAAATGGCTGCATGCAGTTCTGTGGTCAACCTATCTCTGCCTTTTAAAATAAAGGACTGCAGCTACACTTAGCTATTAGAAGCTCTAGTAGACACTGTTGTAACTGCTTAGCATTTGAGAAATGAGTTTCCTGAAAAAGAACAGTGCAGAAGTGTTGACTGTGTGCTCACCTGATACATAACTGGGTCAGTACATAAAGAAGTCTAGTTCTGCAGTCTAGTGGGAGAGCTATGTATTGCTATAGTCTGGTGTTTTCCAGAAAATCTGTAGTGGAAAAGTCTCCTGTGTTCTGCATGGGTTGCACTAATTCATTTTCATGATGTTTGTGGGTCACTTTGTCTCAACCCTACAACCTGAATCATTAAAATATGCATTTTTTTTTTTACTTCATAAAATAACATAATCTACTACTACCTTGGCCAAACAGTAGACCAGATAATTTCTATCCATTTCTGAGATCCCAACTATGGCCCTCTTTGCTGAGAAACATTCAATGACATCACACCCGGGTCACTCCTGTCACATGCAAACAGCTGTTACTGGTTCTAGAAGTAGGTAGCTCTCTGAACTTTGTACCTACTGCTGCACGTATACAGCTTGCATGTGTTTTTAGTTATTGTACCACAGGCTAACATTTGTCAAAAGTGATAGGAAAGGTGGCAGAAAAGATCAAAATGAACACGTTTTAACATTCTCATTGTACTGTATAATGTGCCTGCCTGATAACAGTACCTCTGATCTCTTACATATAAAATGATCTCACAGGCCTGAGAGCTGTATTGTTTCTTATTTGCTTTAGAGATGATTTTCTTTCCACAGACAGGTAAACTGGTTTCTCAGGAGGTTTCATAATACAACAATTTAAACAAGTATCTTCCAAATTAGTGTTCAGATGAATGAAATACACATCTTCATTGCTGCACTTTCATGCCCACCTGCTCCGAGTTGCTGTACCAGACATAAAGCAGTGCTGCCCCCTCCCCCACCCCGAAGCACACATGAACACAGTGCCTGATTGATGAAAATGCAACAGCTGGCACCAGAAGCCTCCATCCCCAGGTCTCTTGTCACAGCATGGTGGAACAAGTTCATGGAAAATGCTCAATATTCAGAATCAGGCTGCTTTTTCTTACATCCGGGTGGACATTGTTTTGTAATGTTAAATTACAGAATGCACTATAATGAATATAGGAATCAGTGCTGCTGCCATTGGGCACTGAATGCACTGCAGCCGAGCATTCAATCACTGAGAGCCTAGCCTTGCCATGTACCAGTACATTCAGACACAGAATTGTAGTGAAACCAGTAAAGACCAGAAGAGCTACAGGTGGTAAAAGCTACCGAATACATTGCATTTACACTGCAATGTACTGATCTGACTATATTTGCTGTCACTGACTGACTTGTCAAAAGCGAATAAGTAGCAGTTAAGCTGCTTATTTATATTTCTTTGGTAAAGTAAAATAAAAAAATGTGTTCTGGAAAGGATTATGTCCCAGTGGAGCTCCACACTCCTGCAACTTAATATGATCTCCTATGAGGTCATATAATAGGAAAGGGGAATTTTGGACAGGAAAGTGAGAATAGTGGCTACACTTTCTCTCTGCCAGTGCTACTCTCACCCCCCCCCTCTGCCACACATACACAGGCAAACCCACCTAAACACTAGCGTCCCATATAATGTAACCAGTGGCTGGAGTGGTTTTCTGTCTCATCCATGGCTGGACATTGACTGAAGAAATGCAGTAAAGCATTTGTGTACCTCTGCATATTCACCTGAGCTTGGTCAGTACCTGTACATCCATGAAAATAAACATCTGTCTGATTTCCTTGACATGCTCATCCATATTCACACAGAAAGAGCTTTGTGTTTCTGATGATACTGTTTTGTTTCTAGTTATTAGATTCAGATAATACTTTGTTGTTTCAGAAAATGTCATTAAAACCAAACAACAGATTCAGTTTGATATATTCAGTTATTCCAACAGATGTTTAGATGCTTTGTGTTTATTTGGAGGCATTGTAAATGACAGACTGGTATTTGTTTCACTGCGTGTTATTACTCCTGGAAACGTAGTATTTTGGTCTTACCATTTGTTGAATATGCAGCTGGAATCAGATGAAGTATGGGAGGTTTTCCTAGAAGCAAAACAGAAAAGAGAAAGTATACTGCAGACTCAAAGCACAATAAAGGAGAAAGCAAAATACAGATGCAAGACACATTTCATCATTATATAATAAACTAAAGGTCCAAATCCAAATCTTGGGACTGGTAATTGTCAAAAGACATCTCAGACCTCAGATATAATTAAAATGATTTTGTGTGACTTCAGTTTTAAAATGTCATTCTAAAGTACTGATTGCAAAATACCTCTTTAGTTCAATGAAGCTTAAAATAATGAAATCCTTTTTTTGTTTACAAGATGTCATCTGGCATGTAAAACTAAGTCATTTCCCCGCTCTAAATATTTTTATCTTAGTTTTAAGAGCAGAGATTTCCAGAAGATGAAATAAATATTTGGCAATATGTAATTAATACTTGGCCTAGCCAGACCAGTTCCTGGAAAACAGTAGGGGAACATTGTTAATTCGCTAACAATGCCAGCTCAGGTTTTCCCAGAAAACGACCCCAGAGTTCATGTTCTCTGCATCATCGATGGATGGAATACCTACTTTGCTTTTGTACTTTATTTTTATGCATTAGTCCAAACCATTCAAATAAGACTCACCACCCTGATATGGGGATATTAAAATTTGCAGAAAAACTTAATTCAACAGTTAAAAACTAAAACCTTTCCATAATCTGCATGCATTATATAATAAAGTTTAGATTTACTAAAATGAGGCCCAACATTGAATTGGCAATAAATATGTTAATGGACCCAGACAGTAAGCCATTAAATGCTTCATGGAAGGTGGTGGCCAGCACAGTGGCTCACTGTGTTTTCTGCCTTACAGTACCAGGGTCTGAGACTCACATGACCTCGGATCACATTGGCACAGAGTTTGCATGTTTCCCCTATGTGTCTGCTTGGGTTTTCTCTAGGTACTCCATTCCCTTCATATTCGAAGAAGAGCCAGTTCATTTACTCAGTTAACAAATGAATAAAACTTGGGAAGTCATGGAAAAAAGTCAGCTGCTTCTGAAGGTACAGCCACTAGCAGTGAAAGCAAGTGTAGGAGCACTGAATGAATAAATGCTAGAGATGTTAAATACATTGCCTCGCTGCCTGTCCAGGCTGACAATAAGCACTGTAGGAACAGTGCTGGATTCTGACTGCAGTGATTCACTCATCCTAGTAACAAAGACTGAAGCACTAGTGTCAGTTAACACAAACTAGTCAGCTGTTCCCACAGGGAGTGAGGGAGAGAAATGCCCTTGATGTTGCACTTCAGCAGTGGATTTTGTCAAGTTGCCAGTAACACACATTAATATAAGATAACAAAAACAATGATCTGGCAAAATTTCCCCTAAAAGTATAAATACTACCTCAGGTCTCCCCTGAAAACTGGGCACTAGCCTAGTGGGAATAATCTGGTCAACAAAGAGTAAATAAATAAATAATGTAAATAAATAACATATTAAAGTAACATAGAGGATTATGGTCGGGTCGCCAGTTATAACCCAGTTATTACATACTCAAGAGATGGATGCCAAGAAATTCACAACGATAGCAAAGCTTGAAAGGCGAATCTTGACATCCATGACTAGAGGATGAGACATTGAGGAAAGCAAGAGAGAACATGATCCCTTCTTTCTATCCTTACTTTGAACTATGTGACAACTTACTATACAGACTGACTATTAAAATGGAGGAAAACGGTGCTTCAGATACCAGAGCCATAGCTGGCTCATCTAACAACCAGTGCTGGCCCTCAACATGGAACCCTAGCACCCAGTGCTGTTCCTCAGTTTGGTACCCTAGCACCGAGTGCTGTTCCTCAGTTTGGTACCCTAGCACCGAGTGCTGTTCCCCACCATAGTACCCTAGTATCTGGTGCTGTTCCCCACTGTGGAACCCTAGCACCCAGTGCTGTTCCTTAGCATGGTACCCAAGTACCTAGTGCTGTTCCCCAGTAAGGTACTCTAGCACCTGGTGCTGTTCCCCAGCATGGTACTCTAGCACCCAGTGCTGATGCCCAATATGGTATCCTAACACCTGGTGCTGTTCGCCAGTGTGGTACCCCGCAACACTAAGCTGAGGACCAAAAAAAAAAGATTCTTTGATCTGGTACTCCTCACCCAAAGAAAAAAAAATACTCTCTACTTTTAAAATCTACAGCAAACCACATCTGTAGCAAGCAGCATCCTACATGCTACAACTCATATCACACATGACGCACTTAGTAGTCCTGACTGTAAATTCAGTATTGGCATTAATTTCCATATTGACATTCAGAAAAAAATAGTACAGAAGTGAATACTGATTCTGCACAACCAATGGATCAGCATCTGCAGATCATGCCTTCTAACACCTTGCTCCTGGGGTGGCTGTCCCCTTTGCCCCACTATAACAACACCTCTGTCAACTACTTGTAGGCAGACCCTTCTGGAATTTAGTCATAAAGATGGTACATAATTATGTAATGGTAGTGAGAGGACACCTAGATATAGACAAAACCAAGGCCAGCACTTCAGCAAGATTTTATTGGCCAGGCATAATAAAAGAAATTTACATTTTTTGTGCAGGACACCCTAAGTTTAAGAAAATAGCTCCAAACCCTAGCTTTGAAAACCTTTTTACCCCCATGCCTATAAGAAAGGTGTCCTTTGAGCAGATTGTGATGAATATTGTCAGACCTCTAATTAAGATACCAATTATGCCATTAAATATCCTGAAGCAATCCTACTCAAAAAGACCAATGTCAAAGATATGGTGAAGGGACTAGTTCACCTCCCTTCCAGGATGAGGATAGCAAAGGAGATACTAACCAATTAAGGGACTCCATTTATGTCTGTAATGATGCATCATTTTTGCCAATGTTTTTAAAGTAAAACAACAAAGAACTTCTTGCTCCTAGATGGATGGCCTAGTGGAACATTTCAGTAAGCCTCCATGGTAGATTAATAACAGGAAAAGACCTCATGTAAGAGTACACTACAGTGTTATAATAGCTTCCATGGCAGATTAATAACAGTAACACTCATAGATCGTAGGCACACAGAAAAGGGCACAATCCACCCAGCAAGGAATTTATAACAGAAATGCTAGAAACAGAGTGGGTTACAAGCTGCGGGAAAAGTGTTGATTTGCGTTACCCCTGCAAAAACAAAATCATAGCCAAGTTACTTGTGGCCTTTGAGGTTATAGAAGAATTAAATGATATGGAATGCAAAGTCAGACATGTGAATGTGCTGAAGTCCTGAAAAGAAGAATTTTTAGCAGTTCAAGTAAGCAAGTGAGAAAACATGATAGGGAGCTATTTATACCACAGTTCCCTGGTGGACAGTACTGTATCCAACCCTCAGAAACAGGATGTATAAGAGTTCCTATTATTGAGGAAAGAAATATTCTCACACCTGCCTGATAAATCTAACTTATCCAAACATCATGCAGAAGCTTACTCATGGAGAATGTTAATCTGAAAGCACACCGACTCCCTGAATCTCAGAGGAAGGCAGTATAAAGGGAAGTCAAAAAAATGCTCCGTCTAGGGATTGCTGAGTCCCAAATGTGGATGTCTTCATAGCTTAAATTAATCACTTGTTTACTTACATACACTTGATTTTCTGCTTTGATGTAATTTGTGTGATTGCCTTATTTGTGTGTGACCCATTACTATGGTGGTCTGGGAAGTGTTACCCTCTCAGTTACGGCTGTTACTGTTCTCACTATACCATTTCTCCATTTGTCAGCATGTGTACTACGCTCCTCACTATGCTATATCTCATCAGCTACTCCTTTCCTCATTGATTTATCTTTTACACATAAGTACTCTGTTTCCTTGGTGATTAAACTACATGTGGTGGCCTTACTCCCCCTCCCCAAGAAGAATTGTTTGTGTAATCCTGTTAAAGTTGAAGAAATGTACTTTCGATATGACAGAATCAGTGATACCTACACATCTCTGTTCTCTATTTATACTGCCTAGAAATCAGACTTTTATCTTCACTTCCTGAGTGAGAGTAGAATGCAGTACTACCTCTAAGGGAATGGCAATGTTTTATTCCCTTCTTTGTTCTCACTCTTTCCTTTCCACCACTACTTATTTATTACTCGACTCCTCCTTTTTATTCATTCTATTTTAACTCTGTCTTCATTTCATTATCTCAACATAGCTGATTATTTTGTTGTGTGGCTATGAAATCTATCTTCATTTCACTTTAAGTAAATGGATTATTTGCCTGTTGCCTTTTGTATATCGGCAGTAGGCCTTTAAAACATACATATCTTAATATTTCTGCTAAGTAATGGTTGTTATGTTCAGCTCTAGTATGGCTATTCATCAACATTTTGGTCAAATTCACATTCAGTCTAAAACAGGGGAATGAACAGACAATTTCAATGGGTTGAAATACCCCAACCTCCAGCAGGGTATTTGCCCCTGCATTTTCTTTACTTATATAGCTAACTTTGAGGTTATTACACCTGAGGGAAAGGAGAATTGCCCTTACAGCAACCAATGAGCAATTCCGATCACCTATGAATTATCTCAGAGTTTAAATTTCAACAACTTATGAACTTCCATTAATAACTCAACCCAGTTTATCATAGAAGGACTACTCTTGTTGACATTTAGTAACTTTTTTTGCAACATCCCAGAACTTAAATTCGCTCAAGATTTGTATTGTTTTATTTTAAAGAAGTTTGTGTTGTTAGCTGCTTCTGGTGGATGATGAATGAGAATCCCAGGTCAGTGTCATTGTTAGCTGTATTTCTGAGGATAAGATCAAAATATTTTAGTGTGCATATTATAGAAGGTTGCTCTTGTTTATCATGGTTAATGAAGTCCAGAAAAGTTTGACCTTTGACATTTTTACTGTGGTTTAATTCCCTGACTGTTACACTATTTTAAATCATTCCTTGCAGTAAAACTTTCATTGACACTATTTCTAATGCATCTGTAACAGAATGTTATCATGTCTTATGTTTTGAATTACTACTGACTGTGCTATCAAACTAAGTTAGTATGAGGAGGCAAAATGCAATGTCTTCAATGGGTGCTACCAAACTAGCTATTTGAACACATTGGATTACAAATGGGAAGATAACATCATCAAGAAAATGAGAGTGACATTGTTGGAACTGAATTCATCCTCCAGTCTTGATGACCACCTTCATGAGGGGGACCCTGTTTTTACCAAATATTACAAAGTCAGCACTGATATGTATAGACTGTATTTTATATATCATGGAAAAAGGTTTATATATCATGGAAAAAGGTCAAAAAATAAAAAAGAAAATTGGGTGTACAGGTCAGAAAAAAAAAACTGCCCACTCATGGTGTACATGTTGGTGCCAAGACTGGAAGAAATATGCAGTATAAAAATCCTCAGGACATGGAATCATTCCTACCCCAGGGTTATTCAAGGCTCAGACAGATGGCGGGCCTTTGTCATAGAAGGAAGGAAGAAGTAGTCCACAAAAACACAAACTGGCAGGTAAAGCAAGAGGCGTAGAGATGACAAAGTGGGATGTTGAGGATAAGGAAGAAGTTATGTATTGTTACTATTGTGCAAGAAACCCAGAATTTCCCAACAGAGGATATGTAGCAAGAGTAAGAAAGAAATTAGAGAAAATAAACATTCTTGCAGAAGAAAAAACAGTAAAAGCAGCAGAAGTTCTTTAATGCAGCAGATCAAGGAAAATATTATCTAGATGAAGAAGCACTGGGGCTCCTGGAAAAAGAGGTGACAACAGAAGTCAGAAAAGATAATAAGTAAAAAACAGATTTTTTGATAGGTGTAAAAAAGAAAGATGTACATGAACATGGGAAAGAAAAAGAGATCTGATATGGTGTAATATTTATGCAGAGAAGAAATTCAAACTAATCAATACAAAATAAAGCAACTTCAAAGATATTAAAAGAGAAATACAAACAAAGACATTCAGATATGACAAATTTCACAATATGAAGAATAAGATGATAGTGTTAAAAAAAGTATTTGTGAGGTTGAAATTAAACAAATAGAAAGTTAAGTAACAAACCATCCGCAAAGTGAAGGGCTTAGTGTGAAAATTTCAGCACAGGCAGTTTTGTCATATGATCGACCAGTGGATCCCCAGAAAGAGAAGCAGGGGGTGGAGCAGGATGCATCTGAAGACGATATGCCATAGGATGACTTTCTGGAACCTTCTGTAGGAGACTCACATGAAAGTCCAGTTGAACCTGCACAGCATGGGAAGGAGCAGGAAAGAGCAGCAACTCTGACAAAGGCAATATTGCAGTGTGATGGATCAATGAGTGTCCATAGTGAGAAGCAACAAATGAAGCTGGCATCTAAACAGGATATTTCACACAGTGATGTTCTGGAACTTTATGTAGAAATCTCAAAGAAAAAAACAGCAAAGAAGATGCTCCCAGTCCAGAAGAAAATGATCTAAGAGAAAACCTGCACAATTTAATAGAGATTAATAAAATATTAACTTAGATGAAATAGATTAAAGAAAGTAAGACTCAAAATGTTAGAATGTTGATAAAACAGATTAACAAAGTAATCAGAACTACTAAAATAAATTCATGTGATATAACAGAAATACTACTAGTGTGCAGCTAAACTAATAATGGATAACATGTTACCTCAAAATGTAGAGTAACAAATGAAAGGAAGGGAGAAAGTTGAATATCACTGTGGAAAAAGCAAACACAGAAAACTATAAAGTAGCTAAGAAGTGAACAGATCCTTTAAAAGATAGATGTGGTACAAACAGCATATGGCATCAAAACACTATTTTCAACAATGAAGTAAAAAAAAAGCAACACAAGCAGAAAGAAGCAGAAGTGATGCAGATAAATGTAATTGAAAAGTACAAAATAAGCAATCCACTGATGACCTAAACAGTTTTATAGACAATTGGGAAACAAACAACAGGAATAGAAACACCACCAAAAAAAGAAGAAATATGTATGTTTTGGAGAAGTATTTGTGAAGACTCTGTTGAACACGTCAAAGATGCCAAATGGACAGAAGTGTTAAAAAAACCATAAGGAGCTCTAATATAGAGGATATAAATGGGATGAAGTAACAGCCAGAGAAAAATAGACACAATTAAGAAAAATTCCTAACTGAAAACTCCCTGGTGCAAATGCAGAACTTAACTCCCGGCTAATGATATTAACATCTTTACACACAAATTTAACCCTGAGAAAGAATCACATGTATACACATCCTGAACAGTGACCAACCTGGTTAACAACAGGAAAAATGATTCTCTTCCTTAAGAGTGAACCTGTAAGCCATCCTAAAAATTAAAGACCAATAATTTGCCTTCCAATAACATACAAATGATTTAATGAAATTGATGCTGTCAAAGTTTATAGCCATCTAGAAAAAATTCAATCATGGCAGTAGAACAAAAAAGTAATTTAAAAAGTCATATTGAACAAAGGATAATCTATTGTTAAAAAAGCCATAACAGGGAACTGTATAAAGGTGAAGAATATAAGTATGTCATGCACAGATTACAGAACAGGCACCCAACACTATACCACGTTCACAGATGTTGGAATTCTTACAGATGTATAAGATACACTTTACATTGACCAGACCAGTTACGTTGCAGAAACTATAAAACAGTGGCAAACCACTTTGCAGCTAAGCTGTGACAAAGGGCAAATTATTATCCCAAAGATAAAAATTCAAAGAGGGGATATTTCTGGGTGCTTCTTTGTAACCACTATTGTTATGTCTTGTCCTTAACCCATTTGCTAAGTCTTTTTTTTGCTTAAAATATTAGGCTATGATTACAGTTTAATTTACAGAAACCAATCTTATCTACTTTGGTGGATTATTTAAAATTGTACAGTTCATCAGATGAGGATCTGAAAGCAAAACCAGTGGTTACAATTTTCTTAGATGATATGAAAATGGCACTTAATCTTGATATTTATAAAAAGAAAGCCACAGCACCAATAAAATATCAGCCTGGGACAGTAATGTGATATAACGGAACTTGAACAGGAACAAATATATAAATGTTTAGGAATAGATGAAGGGTTGGCAATAAAACATGAACAAATGAAAACAAAGCTTAGTAAGGAATATTTCAGAAGACTAGAGATAATATTGAAAATTGCTTTAACATCTTAGAATAAACTCCAAGCTGTAAATCATTTTCCTCTTACTGTTCTAACTTACAGCTGTGGTGTCCCCCCGTTGTACTCAATCAGATGGACAAGAATACAAATGGGTCTGCTTTGTATTATTGAAATGTCAATTACAGGAAAATCACATCCACAAGACAACTTCACCAAAAACTTTATCTTAACGAAAACCTGAATCACAAAAGTTTTAATCGGGGAAACTAACCACTTGACCAACAGAAAAAAAAACAAAACAAATGAACAGAAGCAAATTAGACTCACATACCCTCCCCCATATCCCACCCCCTAACTAAACATACCAACTCCGATATCGCACTATAGTGGGGAAAAGGGCAAAGTTTCCCATGGTGGCCAAGTGGTTAGTTTCCCAGAGTAAAACACTGGTGAGCTGGGTTTTCATTAAAATTAAGTTTTCAGCAAAGTCATCTTGTGGATGTAATAACAGGTAGACCCATATATATATATATATATATATATATATATATATATATATATATATATATATCACTCTGAAGGAGATATGGCTTCCTTGAAATTAACTAAATATATAGAGATTAGATAGATAGATCTGCAATTATGGGAGTGCATGCATATTTACAGACCTCATCAGATCCACATATAGTGAAAGTTGTAAAGCATAAAGAGAAGAAGCCTTATTCTTATGATACTATCTTTACTTTGTTTAGCAGAAGCATTTCAAGACAAAGTGGGAATGGAAATCAAACCAAAAGTAGACAAAAATCAGACAGCAACTGAAAGTGGCAAAAAGTATTAAGAAAAGGACTATATGAAAAGGAAAGGAAAGAAAATTGGAAAGTCCACAAATATAGTGGCAAGTAGAGAGAACTTTCAGAACAACCTCATGTCAACAAATAGTTGACACATGAATGGCTTATGAGAGATTAATTTAAACCAAAGGATGAAAGGCTAATAATGGCTTCCCACAACAGTGGACTTCATAAACGTTGGTTTACAAGATCCATTGAAAAAGTGGGAAAAACAGACAAGTGCAGATTCTATACATCAGAAATGAAAACAGTTGCACATCTAATTACTAGGAGTGATATATTCATGGTTAAGGGTCTGTGTAGTGAAAGGCACAATTATGTGGCAACACTGTTCCACTGGAGAGTGTGCAAACACTATACAACAGGAGTAGCTGAGAAGCTTTGGAAACATGAACCACAAAGCATTATCAACAGTGATGACTTTTATATCATATGGGATCACCCTTTCCCAACAGATCAAAAAATAGATGCAAGAAATCCAGCTATAGTAGTCAAAAAAAGACAAAAGTATCATTCATCATTGAGTAGCTGTAGTGGTCAAAACAGACAAAAGTATCATTCATCATTGAGTATAGTAGTCAAAACAGACAAAAGTATCATTCATCATTGAGTATAGTAGTCAGAACAGACAAAAGTATCATTCATTATTGAGTAGCTGTAGTAGTCAAAACAGACAAAAGTATCATTCATTATTGAGTAGCTGTAGTAGTCAAAACAGACAAAACTATCATTCATCATTGTGTAGCTATAGTAGTCAAAACATTAAAAAGTATAATTCATCATTGAGTAGCTGTAGTAGTCAAAACAGACAAAAGTATCATTCATCATTGAGTAGCTGTAGTAGTCAAAACAGACAAAAGTATCATTCATCATTGAGTAGCTGTAGTAGTCAAAAAGACAAAAGTATCATTCATTATTGAGTAGCTATAGTAGTCAAAACAGACAAAAGTATCATTCATCATTGAGTAGCTGTAGTAGTTAAAACAGACAAAAGTATCATTCATTATTGAGTAGCTGTAGTAGTCAAAACAGACAAAAGTATCATTCATCATTGTGTAGCTATAGTAGTCAAAACATTAAAAAGTATAATTCATCATTGAGTATAGTAGTCAAAACAGACAAAAGTATCATTCATCATTGAGTAGCTGTAGTAGTCAAAACAGACAAAAGTATCATTCATCATTGAGTAGCTGTAGTAGTCAAAAAGACAAAAGTATCATTCATTATTGAGTAGCTGTAGTAGTCAAAACAGACAAAAGTATCATTCATCATTGAGTAGCTGTAGTAGTCAAAAAAAGACAAAAGTACCATTCATTATTGAGTAGATGTAGTAGTCAAAACAGGCAAAAGTATCATTCATCATTGAATAGCTGTAGTAGTCAAAACAGACAAAAGTATCATTCATCATTGAGTAGCTGTAGTAGTCAAAACAGACAAAAGTATCATTCATCATTGAGTATAGTAGTCAAAACAGACAAAAGTATCATTCATTATTGAGTAGCTGCAGTAGTCAAAATAGACAAAAGTATCATTCATCATTGAGTAGCTGTAGTAGTCAAAACAGACAAAAGTATCATTCATCATTGAGTATAGTAGTCAAAACAGACAAAAGTATCATTCATCATTGAGTAGCTGTTGTAGTCAAAACAGACAAAAGTATCATTCATCATTGAGTAGCTGTAGTAGTCAAAACAGACAAAAGTATCATTCATCATTGAGTAGCTGTAGTAGTCAAAACAGACAAAAGTATCATTCATCATTGAGTATAGTAGTCAAAACAGACAAAAGTATCATTCATCATTGAGTAGCTGTAGTAGTCAAAACAGACAAAAGTATCATTCATCATTGAGTAGCTGTAGTAGTCAAAACAGACAAAAGTATCATTCATCATTGAGTAGCTGTAGTAGTCAAAACAAACAAAAGTATCATTCATCATTGAGTAGCTATAGTAGTCAAAACAGGCAAAAGTATCATTCATCATTGAGTATAGTAGTCAAAACAGACAAAAGTATCATTCATCATTGAGTTGCTGTAGTAGTCAAAACAGACAAAAATCATCATTGAGTAGCTGTAGAAGTCAAAACAGACAAAAGTATCATTCATCACTGAGTAGCTGTAGTAGTCAAAAAGACAAAAGTATCATTCATTATTGAGTAGCTGTAGTAGTCAAAACAGACAAAAGTATCATTCATCATTGAGTAGCTGTAGTAGTCAAAAAAAGACAAAAGTATCATTCATTATTGAGTAGCTGTAGTAGTCAAAACAGGCAAAAGTATCATTCATCATTGAATAGCTGTAGTAGTCAAAACAGACAAAAGTATCATTCATCATTGAGTAGCTGTAGTAGTCAAAACAGACAAAAGTATCATTCATCATTGAGTATAGTAGTCAAAACAGACAAAAGTATCATTCATTATTGAGTAGCTATAGTAGTCAAAACAGACAAAAGTATCATTCATCATTGAGTAGCTGTAGTAGTCAAAACAGACAAAAGTTTCATTCATCATTGAGTATAGTAGTCAAAACAGACAAAAGTATCATTCATCATTGAGTAGCTGTAGTAGTCAAAACAGACAAAAGTATCATTCATCATTGAGTAGCTGTAGTAGTCAAAACAGACAAAAGTATCATTCATCATTGAGTAGCTGTAGTAGTCAAAACAGACAAAAGTATCATTCATCATTGAGTATAGTAGTCAAAACAGACAAAAGTATCATTCATCATTGAGTAGCTGTAGTAGTCAAAACAGACAAAAGTATCATTCATCATTGAGTAGCTGTAGTAGTCAAAACAGACAAAAGTATCATTCATCACTGAGTATAGCAGTCAAAACAGACAAAAGTATCATTCATCATTGAGTAGCTGTAGTAGTCAAAACAGACAAAAGTATCATTCATTATTGAGTATAGTAGTCAAAACAGACAAAAGTATCATTCATCATTGAGTAGCTGTAGTATTCAAAACAGACAAAAGTATCATTCATCACTGACCTTGTTACACCCAGAGATTATAGTATCTTATGTAAGGAGAGACACAAACTTATAAAATACCAGGATTTGCAAACAGGAATAAGAGTAATGTGAAAGAAAGATGCCAAGTAAGAGCAACAGAATCAAAAAATATTTACAGTGAACAATATGGTACACATGACATGATATGAAATGCAGGAGGTGGCAATTCTGGCTACATTGCGAATGGTTGGAAGAGCATTCTTGGCTAGCATCTAAGACTAAAATAATACTAATTTCATGAGCTCTAATCGTACCAGGACTTATGAATGGGGTCATTTTCCTTCATTGTACAAGGAAACCCAAACTTTTGGAGAAATAAAAAAAAAAAGAGGAAGAAGCCATTTTAATATATCAACTCCTAACATTAAGCACCACCATTACTTGTGATTTACATTTGCTTTGCTAAATGAGAACTGTTAAGATTTGTTGTGAAAGACCAAAATACTGTGAGGGGAATTATGAATGTCATTCTCAGATATTGTGCATTATTAGGGAACAAACTTAAGGCTGCTGCAGATAGCAAAGGAAAGTACAAATTGTTTTTTTTTTCAATTATGACAGAAAATTCAGGAATTAGTGAATAATGTTCAACAAAGCACTGAGCTCATATAAAAATATCATACATTCCAATCCAAAGGATTTAGTCAATACATTAGCATTGTTGCACCCACAATCCCTGAGAATTTAATTTTCCCCTTTAATTACCTTGGAACAATTCTTAAACTCCCTGTCAAAAGCTAAAACTGATGTTTGTATGGAATTAGATGCCAAATATCAATGCCAAATATGCACTTTCCAAGCCTCTACTTAAACTGTTTAACCTCAGCCTATCCACAGAGTACATCCCTGGTGATCGGAGTATAGCCACTGTGACTACTCAATGTAACAGTGACCTCTCTAAAAATCCTGGTAACATACATTTAGTGATATAGCACATCCTGGTTTTGAGCAAGAACAAATCCAGAATTTAGCTAGGATGTCTTTCAGAGTGGTTTTGAAAGATGGAAGGAGGGTATAGACTTCATGGATACAGGTAAGGAGTTCCAGGCCTTAGCAACGTTTTATAAGTACAGACAATGTCCAGCAGATTTACTAGGTTTGTACACAGACAGGTGTTTTTGGTCACTGGAAAACAAAGACAGACTGAGAACATAGCTGTATGAAATTTTTTTTGTGCTGGACAGGCAGATGGATGCTGGATGATTTTATAGATGGTAAGAAGTTGTGTACGTAACTTGATGTGGCAGTTCTAACCAGTTTAGGCTTTTTAGTGCTATAGAGTGGTAGGTTCTGAAAGGGGTATGTACTGCAAATTTAGCAACTTTGTATAGCGCAACATCGGGCAGCGCCGCCTAATTGTGTTTAAACTATTCCTGGCTCCACAAAGTCTGCTCTTCACTTTTTCCCTTAGAACTGCTCTATCTCTCAAATTAAACACCATATTCTCATTCTAAGGCCCCTCACTGGTCCAAATAAGTAATCTTACAAGTTAGCACTAATAAACCATAAGCACTACTTACTCTTATACTCTCTACAATTACCTTGTCCCCTATTGGTCCGTTTTAATTCAGTTCCCTATATTACTCTAGCATGTCCAAAGGTCAGTCAATGGTTTCCTCTCCAATCCAGCTGGTGAATCTGGGAATTTTGAGGCAATGTTACAACTGTCTCATGTACACGGACAACCCTCTCCTCCTCCAAACAGGTTCAAATATATTTGAGAGATGCAACCATATAGCCAAACTGGTGGCTGAGCTCTCTCATCTCAAAACTGGTGTAACCAGTCAGGAGGAGAAGGTAACCTCACACAACACAATTCCAGTATCACATAGTCCCACCACAACAGCGAACCAAACACATAAAAACACAAAAACATACTCGGAGGCTCTAAATAAAAATCTACCTAAGCAACAGAGACCTCCAAAGCAGACATCCAAGCAAACGCTACCCCAAAACAAAACACGTACAACACATAGCACACAAAGTCAGTGTGCCAAGCAGTCACAGCCCTTAAGGCTGAATAACACACCTGATACTCTTGTAATAGGTGACTCTATTGTCAGACACACTGACGTCCTGCTCACCAGGCTGAATAAAGAGAAGGTCACAGTGAGTTGCCTGTCGGGCACCAGGATCCGCCACATAACGCAAGCACTCAGGTCACTCCAAAGCAAATACAAATATGACTCAGTCATTGTACATGCTGGTATGAATGACCTGAGACGTACCTCCCTCGACTACATGAAAAGAGACATAGAGGAACTCTCTGATCATGTAGCCCAGGTCAGTATGACCCTGACCTTGAGCAGCATCTTACCCTCACCTAGAATGATGCCACAGTATAAAGACAAAATGATCGATTTTAACAATTGGCTAAAATTTTGGTGTCATTCAAAGGGGATCCAGTGTCTGTCAGCCTGGGATGACATGCTCAACAAGCCACGTTGCTTCACTAGGGATGGCTTGCACCTGTCACCCCTGGGTTTTTGGATATTGGCAAAGGCTCTTGCCACCCCCATAGTGCCTTTTTTAGGCAAGGCTCAAAAGTCAAACCCACCTCCATAGACAGCACAAGGAACAAGAAACTAAGGGTAATGCTGCTAAATGCCAGAAGTCTTAACCTCAAGATGCACGCACTCGAAGTTCTCCTCAGTATGGAAAACATCGATATCTGTGCAGTGACAGAAACCTGGTTCAAGGCTCCAGAGAGCACCCCAGCACTACCAGGTTATACCTCATATCATGCTTTTCGGCCCCAAAACCCGGACCGAACCACAAAAGGAGGGGGAGTTTCCATATTTATCAAGGATATCCACAACTCCAGGTTAGTGGCATTGCACGAAGTATCGGAGACCATCCATGTGCAACTGACAGTGGGCAAGACTGCTTTTCAGTTTATAGCATCCTTCAGACCACCCTCTCAAAGTCAGGAATCCCACTCGGCTTTCCTGAAAACATTGGAGAACATGAAGATCTCTCCGAACACCATTATATTGGGTGACTTCAACTACCCAAACATAGACTGGGAGTATTACTCAAGCCCCAGCACCTTAGCCCAAAGGTTCCTGGAATTTATAAACTCAATTGCTATGGAACAACTAGTCACCACTCCCACAAGAGGGGATAACATACTAGACCTGATCATTACCAACATAGGGACTCTATGCTCCATACCAGAAGTATATCCCTCAGTGGTGAGATCAGACCATAAATTAATTTCACTGGATATCCACATCCCGACCCCACCCCCAGCCCAGAAAACCACAGTGAAAAACTTCTCAAAAGCGAACTTCACACTTCTCAAAACCGAAGTAGAATCTTTCAAGGTCCCAGGGCCAGTGGAAACTATGGCCCAAACTGCAGAATCCTATATAAACGCATTCTACGGGCATCTCCAGGAATGCATGGATCATGCTATCCCAAACAAAATCAAGACCCAATCATCCAAAGGCAGGCGTCCAGTCTGGTGGACCCCAGCCATAAATAAACTGTACAACAGAAGGAGGAAGCTACTACATGATAGAGCAAAATCCCTAAAAGGGAAGGCATCTCTGATCAGTACTAGCAAAAAATTACGATCCCCCATTAAATCCTCCAAGGCCAGCTTCGAGAGAAAAATTGCACAGGACACTAAAGACAATCATAAGGCTTTTTTCAGTTATGTTAGGAACCTGGGATGCAACTCCCAGACTTGTTATGAGTTGATTCTAAATGACAAAAAATACAGTGAATCCACAGACATCGCCAATATCCTGGCAGACAGGTTCAGTGCAAACTTCTCCACCCCCCCCCCAAAAGAGCAAGTATCTATCCCGGCAGAGTGCAGCCTCCCAAACATCTCTGATGCTCAGGTGAAGGCCGCCCTCTCCAAAGCAAAAAACACTGCTTCCATGGGACCAGATGGCATCCCAGGTTGCGTCCTACATGGACTCCAAGAAGAACTAATCCCTCAAGTAAAACTGCTGTACATTCTCAGCCTCACTACAGGATATGTGCCCAAAGAATGGCGTACAGCAACAGTGGTCCCACTCCACAAAAGTGGCGCCTCTACGGACCCTGGAAACTATCGCCCCATAAGCCTGACTAGCCTAGTCTGCAAGGCTATGGAGAGGATCATCATGGAACTCATAAACAAAGACATTGGGGACCTACAGACACTAGATCCTACCCAATTTGGCTTTGTCAAGGGCAGATCCTGCCTTTTGAACCTGGTCGACTTCTTCGAAACAGTCACCAAGGCCATAGATGAAGGGAAGGTAGTCCACACAGCCTATCTGGACCTCGCAAAGGCAGTTGACACAATACCCCACTCGGGCATCATAGATAAGCTATCCAGCCTAAATATAAACCTCTATGTCACAAGATGTGTCACAAACTGGCTCAAAGACAGAACCCACAGAGTCAGAGTTGCTGGAGCCATGTCAGACTCGAAACTGGTCACAAGTGGCATCCCACAAGGTTCTGTCCTGGGACCTCTCTTGTTCGGTATTTACTTTTCAGAGGTACAGGCCAACGTGGGAGGACTATGGCTCACCAAGTTTGCAGATGACTGCAAACTGGGCGCCATAATCGACTCTCCAGCTGACACAAACATCCTTCAAAAAGGTCTCACAGAGACGGATAACTGGTGCCAGAGCCATGGAATAAGCTAAATGCCAAAAAGTGTATAGTCATACCCTTTGGCAAAAACAATGTGCCCACAAATTACCACATAGGTGGTAACCCATTAAGTACAGAGAAAGTAATTAGGGATCTAGGGACCCAAGTTGATAGCAATCTCTCCTTTGACAACCACATTGCCAAAGTGGTTAGAAAGACCTTCTACATAGCCCACCTCATCATGAAAGGATTCACATCTAGATCAAGAGAGGTAATCATGCCCCTTTATTCATCCCTCATCGGGCCCATCATAGAATACAATGCCCCCTTTGGGATGTACCTTACCCGACACCTGCAGCAATTAGAAAAACCCCAAAAGTACCTCACCAGGATGATGAAGGGACTCAAACAGATACCATATGCTGCTTGGTTAAAAAAACTCCAGCTCTACTCAGTTGCATACCGTCTACTTCGAGGCGATCTATGCCTGACATATAAAGCTATGTCCAACCCAGAATTAATGGACATGCTCCACCTCAGTAAATCTAAATCCCTTAGAGCCACATGCTCGAGGGACTTGAACCTCAGCACAGAAATAAATAGAACATGCTGGAGGGACAGATTCATAACCCAGTGGCTCCCTTCACTCTGGAATAGAATTCCAATTCATGTTAGGCAGAGCACCTCACTGACTCTCTTCAAGAAGAATCTTGATGAGTGGATGGGGGATCGTAGGTTTGTCCCGGGGATTACTCCCGTGTCACTATTAGACAGAGGCACAGTAAACTAAACTTTAAAAAGGGCACAGTATACTCAAATCAAGGGGTGGCGTAAGCCAAACACAATCGGGCTAGGCTTATAAATGCCCCAGGGCAGATAGCCTAGTATGAACCTATGAACCTATGACATTGTTCAAGTTGTAATTTTGTGAAGCCTGGAGGTTAGTAATGATGGCAGTGCCATAAGGAAGAGTGGGGAGGAGATAAGTAGTGGTGAGTGTAGTTTTCCCTATTTTTTGGTGAGATTTTCTTATGCAATTTGTATATACTGATAGAATGTAAGATTATCGTCCATTATCCTAATAGTTTGCTATGAAAAGTGACTTCAGTGATTGTATTATCAAGAGCGAGGACTTTAAATTTCATTTTTTCATGACAGAGAGATTTGGTGAAGAAAAGTAGCAATTTGGTCGTTTTGGAGTTGAACATGAGTTGTGAGTTGTGAAGCTATGTTTCTGTGGCTGCTAAAGCTTCCTGAGTCATTTTTTGGAGGTGCACCATGTTGTCAGATGTACAAATGAGAGAGAAATTGTCTGTGTATTGTATTAGGGTGACCTGTTGTGTGGAAGTATAAAGGAGTTGGTGACAATGTTAAAGAGGCGGGGACCAAGGACAGAGCCTTGTGGTACATCAATGGTGACTGGGAAGTAAGGAAAAAGCATGGAGTGCCTATTTACTGACTGATACCTATTGGACAGGTAGCTTTTGAACCACAGAAGCATGGGCTGAGAGAGACCCTAGTGAGAACATTTGAAGTAGAAAATTGCTGTAACAAACTGTGGCAAAGGCTTTAGACTAGTCTGGAACTAAGGAAGAGACTAGCTTGCTAGCTTGCTATTATCTTTAGCTTTATTGACAGTATCTATAGAGGTTAGAAAGGACGTGCTAGTACTATGAAAAGGACAGAGGCCATGATGTGTAAGAGATAGGAGTTCTTCCTGCAGGAGATAGCCTAGCAATTATTTTGTAATACATTTTTCAAGTATTTTGGCAAGGGGAGTTGAGATTGCTATAGGTCTAAAGTTATTAATGTCTGTTGAATTTCTTCCTTTGTGCAGAGGGATCATTTATTTATTTATTTATTTATTTACATTTGTTGACTGGGCTAGTCTAACTGGATACATGTCTATTTTCAGTAGAGGCCTGGGGAGAAAAGCTCCAAGCATAGACAGAAAACTTATTATACAATATTAATATAATAAAATAAGCTATTATCAAGTACAGATAATAACAATATTTGAATATTTGTGAAAGAAAAAAAGAAAAACAAAAAATATCGTGTGCCAAGTTATTTAGAGGGGAATGAAACTAAGATCAAATACAGAAAAATAAACAATATTTGACAGGGAAAAAGATACAAAGAGTAATACATTTTAAAAAGTTATAAAAAGTTTTTTTTTTTGTTAGTTTATTTGTTAGTACAGGTAGGAAACATAGTACAGCAAAAAGGACATTGAAAGGTTTGAGCAATATAGTACACTGGAGAAGTGAAGTTAAAGGGAGAGCAGGAATGGGTAAAGTGAAATAGGTATCAGTCAGTAAATAGTGGATAATGTGTGCCTTTCTCTAGAGAGAGGCAACATGGGATTCCTGGATTGACCTGTTTATAAGGATTAAGACAAGATAGGTAATGCTATTTGCTGCTATTTTTCATTAATTGCTTGGAAGGTCATCGGCAAAAGAAGAGCGCAGTTTAAGTTTGTTTAAAAGTTGTTTTATATAAGGATGTGGGCACAGGTTTGAAGGTGAAAGTGGATATGGTGATATGTGGCTGTCAGGCAGGGTTAGGATTAGATGTTGAGGACTCCTTGGTTAGATATCCTATACTATCTATAAAATATGAGTTCAACTGTATTGCAGTTTCAAGTGGTGAGTTACTGAGAGAGGGTTTTGGTTGAATTTTTGGGCAGTATGTAAGATTTCTTTAATGGATGTCCAAACTTTTTAGTGTTGTGTTTAGTATTATTCGGAAAGTTATTATAGTATAGTTTTTTTGCCTTTATTTATTTGCTTTTTAGTATGATTGCAAATCATTCTGAAATTTTCAAGATACTAAGATGGTTTATATTTTTATCATTTTTTTTCTCTATCCCACATTAGCATTCTACTCTTTTTGGATAACTAAATTGCATTATTTCTTTTCAGACTCTTCCTTCTAGGAGGTGCAAGGCTATCAGAAAGTTTGTATGAATTCAATTACAGCATCATCTAAGGAGAGGATTTTTGGGAACTTTCAGTTAATAGATGATAGTGTACATTTCCCACACTCAGGGCAATTTATAACTGAGAGCAATCAGTTTATAACAAAAAACAAAGCAATTAACAAAGAGATGTAAGTAAAGCAGGTTGCCTGTCATTTCCTGAGACTAAATAATTGGCATATGCAATATAGTCTATTGGTCAAGTAAAAGGGAACGCTGGCCAACTTAGTAAGAGGTCCTTAAAGTGAATGGACTATTCACAGACACTTTCAATCACAGAGCAGGCATGTATTTAACTAATTAAAGTTAATATGCAGCAATGTCTTTCATGACAATTATTAAGCAGTGACAAAATTCTCAGTAAACTTGTAGGTGTAGGGCCTTGTGGCAGAGCAATATTGAGGTCAATTGTAGTGACTGCAGGCTCTGAAATGAAAGAAAGAAAAAAATTACTAAGCTGTAAAATTATATTGAGGCAATTTTGTGAAGGGCGGGACCTGTCTCCTGAACCTAGAGATGTCTTTGAAAAGGTTACAGAGGCTGTGGACAGTGATGTAAGCTGCTTATCTTGACATGGCCAAGATTTGTCATACTATCCCACATGCTGGTGTTATTAAAAAGTTAAGCAATCCATGTAAACACCTATTGTGCCTGCTGGATTATAAACTGGCCATCTAACAGATACCAAGTAGTAAAATATGCCAGTTCCCCCTTTGAACATAAAAGTGTAGCGGAATACCACAGGGATCAGTGCTGGGCCCTCTCCTGTTTTGCAGACTACTAAGCCAATATTCATGTAGTGTGGGTTACCAAGTTTCATGATTACTGTAAGATGGGCACTGTTATGCTCTCACCAATTGATATTAAAATATCCCAAAAATGGTTGGAATATGCACATACCTGGTATACTGAAAATGGTCTCAAGATAAATGTAAAAAAATGCAGCATGGTAGAGTTCAGCAAAAAAAAAGCTGCTACCAATTCATGAAAGAGGTGCTCCTCTTCAAACAGATACAGTCCAAAGAGACCTGGGTAGTTATTTGGGCAACTTTCTCTCATATAGTCATCATGTTTCCAACACAGTCAGGAAATCTTTCTATCTGGTGCAGTTGGTTTCTAAGGGAATAGCTTCAAGATCCCGAGAACTCATCATACCTCTGTACTCTTCTGTTATCAGACCCATCATCAAATACAGTACCTACTTTGTTATATACAAATGCAAGCATATCACTCAAATGGAAAGGCCCAGATGAGTTTTTAAAAAATTAAAGGTCTTAAATCCTTAACTATCCCAACAGATTACTAGAATTATCCTTATACTCAATTTCAGCATGTGTGTGTGTCAGCTACTTGGGCAGGGATATGAAGCACTGGTTGGACCGAAAGGGTGCTGGAGGCCTTGGCTTGGTCACTCAGCTGAGATCTCAACTCTATAGCTGTGCCATTGGGGAGTCTTACTGGGGAACCGGCGAAGGAGAGAGAAACCAGCCCCAGACTGACTGAGGTCTCTGTGTGCTCTTAAGGGAAATTGCACTTGATGCAGATAGCTGCATTTGTAAATACTGTCTGTGTACCTGCCATCCTGCCAGTGTGTACATCTCCCATGTTGCCAGTGGTGAGGATTAAGGATCCTTGATTACCAGGCCAATGGGGGGTGTCACTGACCCAATGATCTTTGACCTCCGATTTCTTCACAAAACCAGTGGTTCTATAAACATTCATACTAGGGACCTAAATTTACACCAAAGAATAAACAAAACTTGCTGTGAGGATAAATTACTAACTTGGTGTGTTCCTAACCTATGGAATAAATTACCACTACAGGTCAAGCAAAGTACAATTTTTCTGCTTTTAAGGCCAGTCTTGATGATTGGATGGGTAGACATAAATTTCGACCAGTATTATCATGTATGGCCTTACTTGATTTAAGAAATGAGCACTATTAAATACTCATAAAGGGTAGGGATAACTTTTAAGTGTGTCTACATAAAGGTGTATATATGGATAAACCTCTTATGGCTACTGTGATAGCTTGCATAGTATTGTTCCAATGTTCCTAAGAGGTGAAGACAATTTGCCTATAAAATGAAGGATTACCACATATGACCAGCCAGAATACTGCACACTGAATTCCCTAATGCAGACTGAGCAGAATGCTCAGTTGGTTATTAAAATCAATGATGGTTCACCTAAGTTTTGGCATCATAAGAGGTGATAGTAATATTTCATTATGGATGTTAGGTTATACATTATTTGTTATTTCCAAAGAGTAGAATTATTAGTGTTTTACATGTCCACATGTGCTGTAGATATTTTTTTCATTACAAACCTGCAGCTTTTTGATTCCAGCTTTAACGTACTATGTCAGCCCCAAAAAGTGACAAAAAACTTCTATTTATTCAGCATGGTAAGGAAGCTGCCACTTTTTTTTCCCATCAAATTCCTTACCGTGGGCAGATTACTTCCAGCAATGAAACACTTACAATACTTCTTCCCCCACCACTAATGAAGTTGAATTCAGAATGTTTAGGTTGTTTTACCTGGGAGGCAATAACACTGGAGGAATGGAATAATGCCCCCCCCCACTCCCACCATCTTCCTGTTTTTATTTTTCTATAAGGAAGTATCTGGCTATATTTTCTTATGTGTATATATATTTTATGTTCTCTATGCTTCTTGATCTGTTTTAGATGCGGCATAGTTAAGCAGTGGGTCCATCTGCAGAGCTATGTTGTTCACCTCATTGTGATTAGCTGCAAATGATCTGATTCAGTCAAACATATCCACCTGTGCCAGAATCTCATTGTCATCTTTGTGTAGACTTTAAATGTTCATTTAATAACCTTCATAGGTGGTTGTACTTGTCTGTTTGCATGTGATGTTCATTGTGCATACAGCTGCAGTCATAACAGATGGGTTATCCTGCCGTCAGGGGGGTCCTCGGTCGGCCGAATTTCAAAGTCTAGGTCCGGCGTCGGTTGTCGTCGCTTCTTCCCTGACGTCAGTGCGGCAGGGGTATAAAAGAGCCAGCCGACGCCATCTTCTTCAGTCTTTCTTGCCGCGCGGTGCCCGAAGCAGAAGCAGTTCGCAAGTGCCGGTCGGCCAGCTCCTGAGATTTACGAAAATATTTCAGCCGAAGTCTTCTTGAAAGCTAAGTACCCTGTTGGGAAAACTTTTCTTGCCTCAGACCGATGTCAGACAAAGTTAATAATTGCATTTCATGTGGGAAGCAAATACTGCATAAGGGTTTCCACTCTTTCTGTATTCCTTGCTTAGGCCCAGACCACGACGTCTCGGCCTGCCATTTTTGTGCTAGATTCAACAAACGCACTATTAAGCGTCAGGCGAAGTTCGCCCATCACTATTTTGGTAAAAAATTTAGTTACATTATGTCGTCGGATACTACGACTCCAGTTTTGGGTAAAAGACGCAAGGATAAGGACCAACATACGAGGTCCGCAACTTCTACTGACACCACACTAAGGCCGACTACCAGTTCTTCGGTTCTCAGCGAGGAGCCTACGCAGCCCCTGACTACCGATGACACTTCATTACCGGTGTCTTCTGTGCCCGAGGTTGCAGGCTCCTCGGCCCCCACTCCAACTACAGATACCGACTCAACTTTTGGCGGGGAAACCCAGAGTTTAGACAGGCCTGCCATTTCTCAAGGTGTCTTCGGGCCTTCCTCCTTCTCCAGTAAGGCTTTCATAAAATCTAAAGCAGCCATGAAAACTAAAAAACAAGGACCACAGACCCCATCTCAAGGCCCCATTTCTAAAAAACAGATGCTCAAAATGGCTGAGGATTTGATTACTCTTATCAGGGGTTCTCAACCCCCCTCGGACAAAAGGCCCAGATTAGAGGAAGACTACCCTTCCTCAGATCAAGCCTCTATTACCTCTGAACATTCTGAGGACCAGGAATATACATATTCTCCTTTTGAAGACTCTGATGCAGAGGAGTCTATTCCCTCTGTCTCCCCCCCTGAGGACTACTCTTTTGGGGAAACCCTACATACTTTGAGGGAACACTTTCAATGGGAAGGCCAAGATTACTCAGATTCCAAGAAAAGGCTCAGGGATTTTCTCTTGCTCCCCCAGCATAGGCCTCTGGCTATCCCTCCTGTCTTAGATATATTAGATGATGTGTACACAGAAGCCAGCCTCAACCCAGATTCTTTACCTCCGGCTCCTGTTAAACCTGACAGGTATTACCGGGTTCCAGATTCACACCAGTTCCTATACAAAAGCCATACTGCTGACCCAGAAACTATTTCACAGGGTCCCAAGGGAATTAAGGCCTCTACTGCTAAAAACCCATTATCTTCAGGGAGAGATTCCAGAGCTTTAGAAAGGTGGGGGAAAAAGGTGTATACCTCGGCCACTTTAACCATGAGGGCATTAAACTGTCAGTTCCATATGTTAAAGTATCAACAGTTTTTATTATCTGAGTTGAAAAGCAAAATGACACAACCTGAGCAACCAGATTTAAAAGAGTTGCAGGATTTGTTGCATAGTGCAGAGCAAGTGGGTAAACATACCTTGCAATGTGGTTTTGATGCTTTAGAGGCCTCATGTAGAGCTGCTGTTACAGGGTCTGTCATACGTAGACATGCTTGGCTCAAAGAACAAGCCTTACCAGATCATGTCAAAGCTAAATTACTGGATGCACCTCTTCAAAAAGATGTATTGTTTGGTGTTAAAGCTGAGGAGGTACTAAAGAAAATGGAGGAAAAGGTGAGATCAATGCAAACAGTGAAAGATTTCCTGCAGGTACAACCTCCACATTTCAGCAGAAACTGGCCTTCAAAAAATTGGTCCTTTCCAGCCACGGACAGACCTCAAAGAGGCAGATACAGGTGCCCGAGAGGTAGAGGGCAATCTCAAGGATCATTCAGAGCCAGGCAATGGCAAGCACCAACCCCAAGAGGTGGAGAAGATAGATCACAGTCATTCAGAAAGCAGACACAATGACTTTCCCCTTTACCTGCCAAGCAAAGCTTTAATGGCAGCACCTTTAGGCAGAAAACTGGCATTATTCTCAGAAAATTGGCATATTGTCACAAAAGACAAATGGATCCTGGACATTATAGACAGAGGCTACAGATTCCACTTTCACACCCTTCCAAAAATGAGAGGCATGCCAAACCTGCCACAAAATCAAAGGGCAGAGGCACAAAAACAAATTTCAGCTCTCATGGACATGAAAGCTATTCAAGAGGTGCCTGCAAAAGAACAAGGTCAAGGGTTTTATTCCAGACTATTCCTGGTACTAAGGAAGGACAAAGATTGGAGACCTATTTTAGATCTATCCATCCTAAACACATATTTACAGGTACCAAAATTCAAGATGCTCACATTACAGCAGCTTCTTCCCATGCTGGGCAAGGAGTCTTGGCTGGTAACATTGGACCTCAAGGAGGCATACCTGCATGTCCCTATCAGACAAGATTGCAGAAGATACCTCAGATTTCTTGCAGGTTCAACCCAATATCAATTCTCTACATTGTCCTTTGGCTTATCTACTGTACCCAGAGTGTTTATGAAATGCCTGGCATCAGTAATTGCCTTCTGCTGACTTCAAGGAATACAAATATACCCATATCTGGACAACTGCCTGATCCAAGCGGACAGCAAGGACATACTTCTGAAACACCTGGCGTTTGTAATAAAACTGTTGAACTTTCTGGGATACACAGTCAGCAAAAAGAAATCAAAACTAATACCCTCTCAAACAATAATTTTCCTGGGTGCCAGCTTGAATACAAACACCCAGATGTCCTACCTCACGCCAGACAAACAAGGGCAACTATCTCAATACTTCAGCAAAATGGCAACTTTCACCAGGCTGACTGCAAGGAAAGTCCTGCAGGCTCTGGGATTCATGGCATCTTGCATCCTGCTGATCCCATGTGCAAAGCCGCATATGAGGAAACTTCAATGGTACCTAAAAAACTTATGGTCTCAACACAGCCACAGTTTGGAAACAATTATACCACTCATTCCATGTCTTCAAAAGGAATTTCTGTGGTGGGCTCAAGCATGCCAAAGAAACAAAGGTCTCCCTTTCTGCATACCCCAAGCAAATCAAATCATCACAACAGATGCCTCGGACTACGCCTGGGGGGCACACATGAAAGATCAGTGCATTCAGGGAAAATGGTCCCAAAAAGAGAAGCACCTACACATCAACCAAAGGGAAATGCTAGCAGTGCAAAATGCTATTATGGCCTTCAAAGACCTACTGCATCCTGGCCAGCTATTGATAAGGACAGACAACACCACAGTGATGTGGTACATAAACAAACAGGGGGGAACTCATTCATACCCCCTGTGCAGACTAGCCATGACCCTTTGGAACACAGCTCTGGAATTGCAAATCCAACTTCAGGCACAATTCCTGCCAGGGAAGGAAAACACACTGGCAGACAGCCTAAGCAGAAATATGACAGATCCACACAAATGGAAGTTGCATCCTCAAGTTTTCACAAAGATAACTCAGGCATGGGGACAGCCAGACATAGATCTCTTTGCTACCCACAGAAATTACCAACTGAAAAAATTTTGCTCAAGGACCTATCATCAGCAGGCCTGGAAAGTGGACGCACTTTCCTTCAATTGGACAACATTGACAGTCTATGCCTTTCCGCCTCTCCCCCTGCTGCCCAAAGTTCTACTAAAAGCCAGAGCAGAGAGGCTGAAAATGATTCTCTTTGCTCCAGACTGGCCAAGACAACACTGGTATCCACTCCTGAAGAGCCTGACGCATTCCCCACCATGGATCCTACCTCTAGTGCCTCTTCTGTTGTCCCAGCACAACTTCAAAACTATTCACAGCCAGCTCAAAACCCTAAATCTAGCCGCATGGAGAATCCCTTGATTTCACAACAGACCCTCCTCTCCAAGGAGCTGCAGGATGTCATCTTGGAGGCCAGAAGACCTTCTACTAGAAAAGCCTACTCCGCCAAATGGAAGCGGTTTTGTGCCACCTGGAATCAGAAAAAGGGCCAGAATCCTTGGGTAATAAATATACCTCAAATATTACAATACCTAGCTGAGATGTTAAACAGTGGACTTTCCTTCTCCTCCATCAAAATCCCTGCTTCAGCCATTTCTGCACAATACAACACAGATCCTCCTTTATTCTCTGATCCTCTCTTAAGACAGTTTCTCAGAGTGGTTAAGAATATAAAACCCCCAAGGAAACCACCAGTCCCTGCTTGGGACCTCAACTTCATATTGGAAAAACTGACCCTTCCTCCATTTGAGCCAGCTGCTTCAACAGAACTACAATATTTGTCATGGAAAACAGCCTTCCTTCTGGCTATCACCTCAGCACACAGGGTTTCGGAACTACAGGCCCTCATGGCTGTGCAACCTTTCATCATTTTCCATCAGGACAGAGTTTCTTTATGAACCAACCCTACCTTTATGCCAAAGGTAGTATCCAGTGTAGCCTTGAATCAGACTATCCACTTACCTACCTTTTACCCTAACCCACAAAACAAAGGGGAAAGACTACTGCATTCCTTGGACATTCACAGACAACTACTAGCAATAAAGAAATGTATACTTCATAGTACTGCATATCTTTACTGACCTCCTCAGAACTATTGTCCCAAGTAATACATCATCTGGATCATTTAAAGCCATTCATTTCAAATCAGCAGGTCCTCTTCAAAGGTCACAGCAGTACCACTATCTTCCTGTCCTGTAGTGAGCTCCTGATAATATCCCTGGCTGTGTTCTACATGAACTACAGAGTGAACTGGCACCTCACCTGTGTGCAGCAAGCAAAGCAAGCTGGAAACCAATGAAGAGCTAGAAGTTTGTTGAGTAAAAAGTGTTATTAGCGCTTTCGGTGGGGTCAGTGCCTCACCTTCTTCAGACAATGATTTAACTAATTAACGAGCATTTTATACAAAAATTAATCCAATTAAGCAATTAGATTCATCCCTTAATCTAAGCTTAAAGTAACATATCAAACTAAATTTCGTAAATCCACAAAAGTATATATGTGTACAACACACCATCAACGGAATACCGCTCTTAGATGAAACAGACGTTATAAACATGAATGTTTCTTACAAACCTCTAAACCATTAAAACCATTTAAAAATATTAGTTCACTATAAACGTCCTTTAATGCTCAAATAGCAATTTCAAAGGCATTAAATTTCCGTAGTTGTTTAAAATAAAAGAGAACTTAAAACTGTTGGAACCATCTACTAAATTGTGCATAACCTATACAGAATAGATGTCCAATGTACATAAAACAAATGTGGTTATTGAAAGAACATTATAACTGACCATCGTTTATTGTGTATTATTTCAATACTACTAAAAAGTAGCTGTCTAGAAACGCATTGTTTCAAGCTAACGGGTAATGTCTAATCACATATTCTCTTAGTAAAGTCTCAAATTCACATTTTAAAATCATAATAATAGTGATAATAAATAAATGGAACCGTAAATAAAACTTAATAAAGCTGCTCTCATGTGCAAAAATGCAACAAACCAGTACAGTTGTTCTACATGTTCCTATGCTAATAAAAAGTGCGTTTCGAAAAGGATATTTTAATATTTACTAGTTTTTTTGGTCAAATATTCATTTAATTAAATCAAATGTTGATTTACTTACCTTAATTTATTATGTTAAACCATTACTAAGTATTTATTATAAACTAATGTATGTATATATATATATATATATATATATATATATATATATATATATATAATATGTAATATGTATGTGTAATAATATATAATAAATGAATGTATAACAACCACAAAACTACTAAACTGCCATAAAGCTCCTTGTCATTATGGCAAGAAGAATAGCTGACTAAATTAAGCTCTTATTAAGATACATATAAACAAAGCACTGAGTGGTGACTATGTTAACCACGGATATATTGAATTTAATATTTATAATTAATATGTATGACTAGAAAGTTACCTTCTCAAGGCCAATAGTTTCAAAATGCTCTTAATGGACACGTATTCATTAAGGCCTGGGAAAATGTGTGCCATAGTTCTTATTTGCCACATTATTTCATCATTTTCCAAGAGTAATTGCCAAGGTCCCCCCCTAACATCAACTTGTCTTTGTTGTAGTATAGAAAATTTAAACTTATGGTTGAGGTACTCTTTGGTATGCCTAGCCAATGCATTCGTTAAATCACTTTTATTAATAGCATATTGATGTTCGTATATGCGCTGCTTTATTTTTCTCTCGGTTTTACCAATATAAAATGCAGCGCATTAGTCACAGCAACCTGAATAAACAACACTCTTGGTTTCACAATTAAATCTACCATTGACATAGTAGGTCTTCTCCCTTATAGTGACTTTGTTATCTATAGATATGTGTCTACATTGCTGACATGACCCACATTTAAACATGCCTTGTAGCTTAATCTAATTGAATTTCTTCCTTCTTTCAAGTAGGGCTTTTAGATTATCACCCTTTCTATATGTTATTTTGGGTTTTTCACCTAATGTTTTCAGTAACCCGCTATCTTCCATTACAATTGACCAGTTTTTGTTCAACATTTCCCTTATACTGGAATGTTCCAGGGAATAAGTGCAAAGGAAGCTAGTCCTATAGTTGTATTCCCCATTGGACAATCCAATACTTAATTGGTCATCAATGGTCTCAGTATGTTGTACTAAATAGCCGTGTAAAAGAGGTTTAAAATGTCCAATACGATGCTTGTGACTAACCTCCAGAAAAATGTTAGCAACTAAGGGTTCAGGATAACCTCTATTAATAAACATAGTCTGCAAAAGTTTGCATTCATCAACAAAATCTATATAATCAGAAACCATTCTAGCTGCCCTGACCATCTGCCCTTTAACAACGGCTCTTTTTTGATGGTAAGGGTGGCTGCTGGTGAAATGCAAAAAAGCATTTGAATACGTAGGTTTTCTGTAGATAATGCTTTTATACCTAGAATTCACCATATCCTTACTTAGGCTGATATCCAAAAAGTTGATACTAACATCTTCCAGTGTGTATGTAAACTCAAAAAAATTGGTCATTTGTGATAGGTCGGCTATAAAAGTTGGAACCAATGCTTTAGTACCCTTCCAAATGAGAAACATGTCATCTTGGTATCCAGTATACCAAGAGACATTTTCTTGGAACAGGCTATTATTAAATAATAAAGTTTTCTCCCAGTGGGCCATAAAGCAATTGGCAAAACTGCCACCACAGGGGGACCCCATTGCCACCCCAGTATTCTGGAGATAAAAGTTCCCATCAAACATCATGAAGTTATTGGTAAGGACAATCTCAAGTAGAGTTTCAACTAAATATATGTTTTTTTCATCAACGTGCCTTATTAACATGAATTCCCCAATCCATTCAAGCCCTAGATCTTGGAGTAACACGGTATATAGATCTTTAACATCAATTGTGAGAAAGCAAGAGCATAGCAATAAAGAAATGTATACTTCATAGTACTGCATATCCTTACTGACCTCCTCAGAACTATTGTCCCAAGTAATACATCATCTGGATCATTTAAAGCCATTCATTTCAAATCAGCAGGTCCTCTTCAAAGGTCACAGCAGTACCACTCTCTTCCTGTCCTGTAGTGAGTTCCTGACAATATCCCTGGCTGTGTTCTACATGAACTACAGAGTGAACTGGCACCTCATCTCTGTCCCCTGTTCAATCAGAGCCTCACATCAGGCTTTGTCCCTACTGAATGGCGCACTGCTACAGTCATCCCTCTCCACAAAGGAGGAGAGACTATAGACCCTGGGAACTATCAGCCCATTAGCCTGATGAGTCTGATATGCAAAGCTATGGATTGCATCATCGTGGACCTAATAAACAAGGATACAGGGAATCTCCAAACTCTGGATCCCACACAGTTTGGTTTTGTGAAAGGTAGATCATGCCTGCTCAACTTAGTTAACTTCTTTGAGTCAGTCACCAGAGCTGTGGATGAAGGCAAGGTGGTTCATACAGCCTGCCTTGATCTGGCTACGGCCTTTGATACCATTCCCCACTCAGGAATCATAGAAAAACCTCACTAAGCTAGGCATTAACCCCTATATCAGTAGGTGGTTGCAAACTGGCTCATAGGTAGAACCAACAGTGTTAAAGTAGCTGACTCCGAGTTAGACTGACGACCAGTCACGAGTAGAGTCCCACAGGGTTCGGTCCTGGGTCCTCTCCTGTTTGGTATCTACTTCTCTGAAGTCCAGGCCAACACAAAGAGACTCTCGCTGACAAATTTTGCAGATGATTGCAAGTTGGGAGCTATTATTAACTCCCCAAGTGATGTTGACATCCTACAGAAAGGCCTCACTGAGACCAACAATGGGTGTCAGACCCATGGCCTTAAGCTCAATGCCAAAAATGTGTCGTCATCCCCTTTGGGAAAAACACATTTTCCATGAATTACCACATCAATGGTAGTCCACTGAACACAGAAGGTGTTATAAGAGCTCTGGGAGCACAGGTTGACAGCAACCTCTCCTCTGACCACCACATTGCCACTGTGGTCAGAAAGTCCTTCTATGTGGCACATCTCATTACTAAGGGTTTTGCATCCAGGAAGAAAGAGGTCACTGTTTCCCTCTACTCTTTCCTCATTAGGCCAGCCATTAAGTACAATGCCCCATTAGGCATCTACCTCACTAACCACCTGTAACAACTGGAGAGGCTGCAAAGGTACCTCACAAAGAGGATCCTAGGCCGTAAACATTTGTCCTATATGGGCATACTCAAAAAACTCCAACTATTCTCTGTCTCATATCGCCTTCTTAGAGGCGATCTCTGCTTGACTTACAAAGCCATGTTTGACCCAGCTCTATTAGAAATGCTACATCTAAAGAAATCCCATTCCCTCCGCACCACACGCTCCAGAGACCTCAACCTCATTACCACAATCAACAGAATATGCTGGAGGCCAGGTTCATAACCCAGAGACTGCTCATGCTACGGAATAGACTTCCCATACATGTCAAGCAGAGCACCTCACTGGCCCTCTTCAAGAGAAGTCTTGATGAGTGGATGGGAAATAGAAAATTCACCCCAGGGATCACTCCAGTGGCTTTACTCAACAGAGGCACTGGGAACTAAGGTCGGGTGGCATGATGCCAGGGTAATTCTATGGGCTAGGCTTGTAAAGGCTCCAGGGCCATTAGCCTAGTACACACCTATAAACCTATGATAGCACCATGGATGTAGCTAACCTTACTGGAGTGATTTTCATCCATATGCTGATGAATTAGTTTTCTGGTCATCCAGTTACACTTTGGACTCATCTCCAATGGCCTCCCTCTAAATCTGATCCTCATGAATGAATAATGAGAAATTTATCAGTAAGCACAAAAGTGTTTCTTAAGGTGCTACTGCATTTGGTTTAAAAGAAATTTGTTGGTAGCCATTTTAAATGTCAGGACCCACTAGACCAAGTCCTGAAATATAAAGAATGAATGGCAGAAAGAATGGACTTATATATACCGAGTCTGAGATCCATTTCTCTGAATATTCCCTTTTCTCTGAGGTATGGCAATCTCACTGTTGGTATACATAAGTTCAGGGTGTGGGAGGCTTGCCTCCCTGCAAAAACAAGTTTTAAGGAGAAGAGTAATCAGCAAGATTTCCTCTTCTCGGGAGTTTTCTTTTTTTTTTTTCAGTATGTCGGCACTCAGCATTTCGAGTGCTGACATTTCAATAGAGTCAATTTATCTAAAGCTAAGTTCAGGTTACTGGCCACTCACAAAATTAAAAAAAAAAAAACGTTCAGGCTGACCAGTAGTACACATATTCCATTCCTTTTAGAAACCCCATTAAGAGGGTGTACCTGCTCAAGGACCTTGAACTTTGTATAGAGCCCTCACTCTCTATCTAAAGTCATCTTAGCAGAGGGAATAATCTGTACATTTTGATGCTGGATGAAAACATTATTCCAACTCTAGCACAATAGCTGTAATGAAATCAAGAAGCAGTTAGTCAAATCTGCACCATTCCTATTCTTAAATTACGATTTTCCAGTATTCAGCAATTCCTCCACAAAAACGTTTAAACTCCAAACATGTCTAAAATAGAACTTTTTGTTACCAATGTATTTCTTTTAAAGATGAACACCAAAGATTCTCATTCTGTAAAGGCAATTTTCTATTTATTAAGTGCAAGTTCAATTTTCCTTACCAATTTGTATTAACAAATTGTTATATCTCAGTCACTGTCCACTATTCTCCATGAAACTAAAACCTGTGGCCCATTCCAGTGCCCAGTGTGCCTTAATTCTAAATCATCTCTTCCATTCCCTCCCCTAATATATATATATATATATATATATATATATATATATATATATATAGAGAGAGAGAGAGAGAGAGAGATTCACCAAAGCTTTTGACACTGCTGATCCGTAACTCTGAAACTCCCTGCCATAAAATGTCACTAGCAAAGTAGCCTTAAACATCACAACTGGCTGTAAATAACACCTGTTTAGACAATAAAGCTTGCACTTACCTGTAACTACCTTAAATCAGAACATTATGCAATCTCCCCAGACATACTATAATTTTCAACAAATGTTCTCTAATTATCAACTACATTTCTCATGGCAGTTGACACACATCCTTGTTGGTGCTCTTTTACAAGTAACAGCAATCAAAGTCTTCTTCCAAAACTACTTTGTGTCGCTAAGATTTTTTTTTTCATTTCAGTCCCTATTTAAAGATGTCAGTAATGGCATTTTTGTGTAATCTTACAGCATTTTCTGTTATATTACTGATGTTAAAATATTAAGTTCATCAATACATAGGTTAGATTGTCAAATGTATGACCTACTGGCCTTTAAGAAGCTTCATTCTTGTAATCCTACATTGATATTTTCTGTATTTTATATGATTATGAAGATTATTTCTCAAGGACATTAATGACTGTCATTCTGATTTTATTCAATAATGTTGATTGGCACTGTGTACAATATCTCTCAAGTTTTGTGTTTTCTGTTGTTTATATTTACTTTAAGTATTATACTCCCTAATCTGGGATTATCTGCTCCATTTATGCATTCCTGGCATAGAGTTTCAAATGCTCTATAATACTTTAGTTGATTTTCATTGACTGTAGCAAGGCTGTGGCCAGAAATGGCTCTTTGCAATGTCAGCCCATCTACCTGTCCTTACAAAAAAGCAATTTTAGTCAAAGGAAATACATTTATTGAAGCAAGGTCATGAACATTTGCTGGTTATGGACACAGTAAGTGCTGAGCATGCTCAGAAAGTTAATAGTGTGCAAGAAAATACTACAGAGAATAAATGAAATGATCAGTTGAAAATCGGAGCATATAAGCTTAAACTAATCAAAGTGTAACATTAAGACTAATCACAGGTGCAGAGTGTAATGTTAAGTCTGCACATAGATTTGAAGTAGTGACTGAGAAAGAATAAAGTGAAACTAGTGACGTATAAACTGCTTACTTATTCTTGTTATCACGTAAAAAATTGTGGATCAGAAAGAGGTTACTTCTGAATATAAATTCTGATAGTTTGCACAGGATGAAGGTCTTGATTCCCTCAGCCCTCATTTGCCTGCAGTGAGACCTTGAGCAAGTCATTTAACCACACAGTGACCAGGGAAACTTGGAATTGGGGCTAGGCTCCACAATGGTTCCTGGACTGTAAGCCTACTAACTATCTATGAAAAAAATAAAAACTACACTATTCAGTTAGATATAATTAATATAGCTGAATGTCCATTTATACCTAATCACTTGACTAACCAAAAGCTTGGTATAATGTAAATGTCAAAAGTGATTATTTGATTGATTGGCTTAGCCTGTATGCCAGGCATTCATCATTTTCATACAGTTCCTGCAACATTTTCAGTAATCCATGTTCCAAGGAAAGGTCCAGTAACTTTAAAAAGTAGAAATAAGAAGGATTTGAGCATAATGGAATACATAAAAGCATGGTTAAAGGACTGTGCAAACATACTGAATGGATGAAGAATACAGTTACTGCTGTGAAGCCAAATAAAATGTGCATGTTTATAGATGCATGATCTTAATAAAGCAATAAAATAGAGAACACACTATACTTTGCTGCTATATATAGTTGTAAAAGTTGTTTCTGACATGCCAGGCATAATGTATATTTCAATGTTTGATGATAATCAGTATTTTGGCAAACTAAGCTTGATAAGGAAAATTCTAAGTTGTAACCTATGGAAAGATACTAGTTTCTCAGACTTTCACTTGGCATTTCACCAGCACCTTACGTGTTTCAGAGAGTTGTTGGATAAATGATCAAGGGACCTAAAGAGGCTGTTATGATTATTTGTGACCTACTTATATGAAGTCAGACAAAATAAAACCATTAGAAAATAATGATTTAATTACTGAAGCTTGAGAATGTGTAACTTCAAGATAAACAAAAGTACATGTAAATCAGACTTATGCAGTATGCATGTATAGCTTGCATATATGTGTCATATTTTACCTTCAGAAGGATTAAAACCAGATACAAAAAGGTTAAAACAGTATAGTCCACAGGATAAACAAGTTAATTAAAATTGTCACTGTAGTATCATAGGCAAACAGGACTACTGGTCCCATTTGCAGTCATAGTATATTACAAAAAATGATAAACTAAAGTTGATATCATGATGATGCAATAATAAGCAAATATCTATATAGACCAAATAAAGCAGTAATGTGCAATGGGCAGTTTTAGGCTAATCTTGACAAAATTATTTACAAATGGATACTTATTGTTAATCATGACATATATGTTTCAAGTAGCGTATTCCTCCATGTATCATATTTGTCATGACTACTACCAGGTATCCAGTTCTGAAAGCTGTAGAAAAGTTAAATATTTAAATAACATATTCAGCATATAAGCATTCACTTTGCTGCTTCATGTATATTTTAAGCAGTATGATGAAGGAAGCAAGACTAATAAGCAGGTCAAGAGTATTAGGAAGTGAGGTCTAAATACTAGGACTCAGATGAGAAAAAGCTCTGTCTGCATAGATAAGTGATTAAATTGGGATTGTTAAGTGTCAGAGTGGTGGAATCTGAAGATCTGAGAGATTAAGAACAATCCTGAGGAATATTTAATAGAGGCAAACTTATGTAAGGCTTTTCACTGTCTCATATGAAGTACCTTGCAAAATTCATGTTCCAATAAGAAGAGTAAATATGTGGTATCCCTCCTGCCTGTTTGATTACATGACAATGATGACACTTTTGCTGATATGAATCCATACTGTCTGAGATTTAACCAAATTTCTGGAAGAGGTGGAGTCAATGACAGGAGATGAGCATTCCAGGATGGGTACAACAACTTATTTGCCAAATGAAAACCTGCCCTGTTTTATTAATAGGCTGGTGCTTTTGTATTTGTACAGCAAAAATGTAATTTTTCCTCACTTTCTGAAGAGTAGTGGAGAAGGTGATGAGTCTAGCCAGAATCTAGCGATTTTATGACTCTAGATTGTTTAAAGTGCCATCATCTGGGCCAGTAATGATCCACAAGTTGTGAAATAAGCTATGGCATGTATGAGTACCAATATCATTGCACTGTTTTTTGTTAAAATTTACTTTGAGTTGTGTGCTTTCACAGGCTTGACATAAGTTGAATTAAAGTGGGATGGAGTGGAGAGGAAAGACCTACAAGTGGACTTCCGGGATGACAATGTCCTTATCATAAAGTATGATGTTGGTCACTTTTAGGTAAATGGCAATGACAATCTAAATTTCCAATAAAAATGCCTAAGAATGGAGGTTTGCAGAACATCTGACAACACTGGGTGGACAAAGGACAGTAAGTGTGAAATTATTTTGAAGAATCAGCCATGGAGAAAATCAGAGAACTAGCTTAAACAAGTAACATTAAGACCATAAACATGTCAAGTAACATGAGATATGGAATAATACAGGAACACAAAGCAAGAAAAATGTTTTGAATTGCTCAAAGAGTTAGTGGCAAAAACACCCACAAAGATGTTTTTATTTTGAAATTATATTAATTTATTGACTACTTTATTAAATATTAATTGCATTTATTTATTTATTATATTTTATTTTACTTTACTTTTGGCCAGGATTGTCTGACTAGTTAGGAATCATTTTCAGTTAAGGTCCAGAGATAAAACTCCAAAAAAGATGTGGGATGCTAGTGATTATATAAGAGATACATAGGTAATAAAGACGTTTAAGTAGTAGTTTCAGTCATAATAAAAATGAGAAAAATGAATAAAGAGCATAAGTATTCCATAAAAGACAAACAGGTTATACATATGTTAAGTACACTGAATCACTTTCAGCTATAATACACCGATATTTTAATGTAATGTGAATATGGCAATGACATTACAAGTATATGTAAGCTACAATGGAATGTGCAGTAATTATCATTGGATAAATTATCTCTAGAGTCTTTATTAACCACCAGAAAAGAAATGCTCAGATAGAAAAATAGCTGCTAAGTGTACTATCTGGTTGTGAAAGTTCTATAAGTTTAGCTCTGGGAAACAAAGTAGCTGTGAAAGTTCCACGAGTTTAGCTGTGTGAAACAAAGTGCTAGTAGAAAGTGACCATAAGCCATTAAAGAGTATATTCAAGAAGTCATTGGAGAAGAAAGAGACTGGAAAGACCACAAAAGGTGTAGTTGAGATTGCAGATGTATGCCTGAGTTGTGAAGAGAAGCAGAGAGAAGATGTAATGGTGATGATGATGATGGTGATGATAATGGTTCAATTACATTTGCCAAAGAAGCAAGACATTTTCGGCAATGAACAGGAAGCTAACAGGATAATTCTGCAATTTCCTATGATTAAACTAAGCTAAAAGAGTATCAGCACTGCACCAAGAATGATTGTTGCAAATACTTTAGGAAGTGGTTATGAAAGAATGTCTAGAATTGCTATAAAGCAGAAAACACAGCCATGGTGTTCATTCAGAAACAGGTTGGTGCTCAGTGCTTAGAAACTGATTGAACCAAATCAGTTAAAGAAAGAAATGCTGACAAGAATACGAGTCTCACGTGGGAATCATGAAGTATAAAGAAACACCTCCTGATGTCTTATTTTGGTCATGCATATCTGCTTACTTGGGCAAGAGGTCCAGAACTGTGTTTTGTGTAATGCTTATCACACTAATAATCTAAGAGAAGAGATTATCTCTTACTCGCTTCTAGGAAGTCCACAGAATAAATAGAAACAAATCTGCTTCAGTATCAAAGCTGTGAATATCTGTGATGACTATTCTTCAAAGCTTCCTGAGGCTACATTTTGTAAGTTGACAGGTGCTACAAAATGTCATATGATCCAAGTACCCAAAACTATGTTCAAGATATTGTAATCCAGATGTGGTGATACCAGATAATGGTTCACAGTATGCAAGTATGGAGTGCAACAGATTTTTAAAACAATGGAAATTTCAACATGTCATGCAACAGAAAATAGATTTTGAATAAGGATAAAGGTGCCAATACTTTAAAGAGATATGCACATATATCATAACTCAATTGGTATATTTGATGTTGTAAGGTACTGCACAATCTAATAGTCACATCAAGATGGTAGAATGTACTACCAAGAACCTCAAGAACAAATCACAGAACATTACCAGTGACTATTATGTTGATTTACACTTAGCCGTAGTGGAGTATAGGAACCCTCAAATGTGTGGTGCTGGTCTACTGCCTTCTGAGTTGCTGATTAGTTACAGATTAAAGAGAGAGAATTCCTATAGCAGTATCTTTACTTCTGAGAATAAACTCTAGGTACAATACAGACTGTGTCTAAAAAATAATAAATTCTGCTATGGCCAACATTAAGGCATTTATATTCATTAAAAGAAGGAAACAGAGAGGAAACAATTGGACTAGTCAATGTCATTTGTTTTTCATATTGCTGATAGTAAACTGTTTAAAAGAAACAAGAATCATCTATTCAAAATTAATATGTCTTGTTGTTGTTGGTCTGCTGAATACAGAGACTGCTCATTATGCCATCAACGGTAAGTGTACAGACAGAAGTCCAAAGAAGTACTTAAACAGAAGACATAGCACTACAGACAGCAGAATCTCCTGAAACATCTAGATATATAGAAATGTCATGAACCGATATGCAGAGCACAGACTCTTCTAACATGGCTAGATATTCAAACATTCCATTTGAAAGCTTTAAATCATCTGAGTACATTTTATAATGTTTATCAAAGCATCTCACAAGATGGGAAAAGCCTTATTCAGAATCTCATATGTGTATCACATGGCCTGGTTTCCTGTACAAAACTTTGCAATCTAAAACTAAAGCTAATGAATCTGAGATCACCAAAAGTCTCGTCTCATTATAACTAACATAATTTGTGGCATAGTTCTTGCTCCTTTTGCTAGCTGAGCTGAGGCTGGAACCTGCAATTTTTTTTCTATTAATCAATATAATCTTTTGTTAACCAGGTAAGTGCAATGATCCTTGCAGATCATTTTTCAGACATGACTCAGGCTACAGGATCATTTGTTGGTAAATAAAGCCATACTGGAGAATTGTAAAAGGGGGAAGAATTTAAGTATGGCACGGATAGCTTACAAAAATACATTCATACATAAAGGAGAGAACACAGATGTATAGGATACATCCTTATGGATTAATTATATTACAGTGACCAGGAAATACTGGCAGACCACTTTGCAATTAAACCATGACAAAGGGCAAACTGTTATCCCAGGGATAAAAATCGAAAGGGGGATATTCCAGGAAATTATTTGTCACCTCTGTTGTTGTCTTGCCCTTAACCTATTAAGCTATTTGGTTAATAGATTAGGTCTTGGTTACAACCTGGCTCACAGAAAACAAATTTGCTTAAAGATTTTTCATCTACTTTTTTGTGGATAAGTTAAAACTATATAGTTCATCAGAACAGGAGTTGAAAGCACAACTTCAAATGGTTAAATCTTTCTCAGATGATATAAGAATGACATTTGATCTTGATAGATGTTCAAAAGCACTGTTTAAAGCAGAAAAGTTGTAGTACCAAGAAAATATTAGTCTGGGACAGGAATGTGATACAAAAGACCTTGAAGCAGGAGGGAGTGTATAAATATTTGGGAACTGATGGAACAAACATGAATAAAACTATAAGGAACATTTCTGAAAACTACAATTAATATTGAAAACAGCCTTGACCTCTAGGAATAAAGTCCAAGCTAAAAACCAACTTGCTCTCCCAGTTTTAACTTACAGTTTTGGGGTGATTGACTGGCCCCAAAAGATATTGGATCAGTTGGATAGAAAAACAAGAAAAATACTTAACACTTATCAAATGATATCTAACAATTAGTACATACCAAGTTTATATATTCACCGCTCTGAAGGAGTTATGAGCTTCCTTGAAATTGATTACATGTATAGATCTTCAGCTGTGGGATTGCAAACATATCAGCTGACCTCATCAGATCCATATATAATGAAAATTGTACAACATGAGGAAAAGTCTAAGATGACCTCGCTGGTTAGTTTAGCATAAGTATTCAGGTGGGAGGCAGAAATGGGAATCAAACCAGAAGTAGACAAAACTCAAACAGCAACTGAATATAAGGAGAAGGATCAGATGAGAAGAAAAGAAATGTGGAAATGCCATAAATGTAGTGGCAAGTATAGAGATCTCCTGGAACAACCTCACGTTGATCCAGATTTGACACAGGAATGGTTAAGGAGAGGTGAGTTTAACCCAAAGGATGAAAAGTTAATAATGGCAGACCAGGATATTGGAATACATACACATTGCTTTACAAAGTCCATTGAACACATGGAAGACAGACAAATGAAGGTTCTGTAAAAAAGAATTGAAAACAGTCACATACCTTGTTGCTGGATGGGATATACTCATGACAGAGAGCGTGTACACTGAAAGGCATAATGTGGCCAGATTATTGCACTGGGGATTGTGCAAACACTACCATACAGAAGTAGGTGAGAAGCACTGGAAACATGAACCACGAAGCATTACAGAAAATGATGAAGTGTACTTCACATGGGATCACCCATTACCAAAAATTCAAAAAATAAATGTGAGAAAACCAGATATAGTAGTCCAAGAAAAAAAGAAAAAAGTTACATTGATCATTGAAATTACTACACCCACCGATACAGTCTCTCATGTACAGAGAGACACAAAGTCATAAAATATCAAGATTTGCAGGCAGAAATGAGAGCAGTGTGAAAGAAAGATACCCAGACAGTTCCAATAGTAGTAGGAGGAATGGATCTAATAAAAAAGAATATACAGTTGTATTTAGATATGATATCAATACATGAATTGCAGAAGGAGTCAGTTCTGGTAGAAGCGCACTTTTAGCTACCATCAAAGATTAAAGCAATACTAATATCATGAACTTTAATTATACCCTGACTTACGAATGAGGTATTTTCCCATCATGGTATTAGAAACCCAAAAGATTTAGATTACTTGAATAGTTTAGAATGATTAATCAACAAAAGACATACTTCTTTGAGAGGTGGGAGGAAACCAGAGTACCCGTAAAGACCTCATGCAGATACACATAGAACATGAAAACTGTATATATTCAGAATCAAACCCTCAACCTGAAGCTGTAAGGCAGCATAACTCAATCTCATGACTCTGTAGGGTCACAGAGTGGCACCACATTATTTATGAGTACCTATGCCAGTTCACTGGTAGATTTCATGTCCTTAGAAATGTGATATAGGGAACTATTGCCAGACCAGCTATCTGGAATTTTGTAAATAATGTTATGTCATTTGTGAATATTGATACGATTTATACAGAACTGTATGTTATGTACTGAGCTAAAATGTAACCACAGCATGCCCTGGTGACTTAGAACAGAAATGCATATAAAATATATACCTGTGCACATGTATGTTTAACAGTAGAAACTAGAATATAGAAGGGTTAACTTGCAAAACTTCAAGAAAATAAGTTGAATTTAGACTGCTTTATGATTGTGCTATAACAGTTCTCTCTCAGTTTCAGTGTAACAGAAATAATGTCATGTTAGAAGTTTTTTGTATTGTCTTGGAGAGAAGTAATTACTATGTTTAAAATGTAAAAGAGTTTTATTGTTTTAAGAATTCCAAGATCTGAGCAAACATCTGAGAGAGATGTATTTTAACACAGAGAAGTTAAATTCTGTTAGTTTCTGTTTAGCCTGGGAACTGAAGTCAGGTGACAGAAAGTGATGTCATCCAAGCTAACCCAGCAGTAATATTTGATATTAATGTAACAACTCTCTCAGAGAAAGACTGGGCATTTTGCATTTTGTCTTTGACACGGAAACATCCACTCATCATCATCTGCATTTGCCTTGCTGTAAGTAAGATTTAGGGCATAGTAAATTTTTCAGATATAGGTAGGAATATAGTAAAGATTAATTTAGATGTTTTATGTATTTATTTGGAGACAGTCCTGCAATGTTGCTTTAAAATATTTCCTGTGATTTTGAACTCTGAAGTTACTGTGTTGATTTATTGAGTATTGTCTTGTTATTTTATTATTATTAAATATATTTAAACCTGTCTTTGTGGCTGATACTTGTGAGACATATTTAAGCTCTTAGAGTACTTGCATATGTATTCGGTGAGGCTGTGCAGGCTATTCCTAAATAGCATTGCTCTTGGTCAGACTACCATTTGGATAATAGTAACATTACACAGTAGGATTGGTCACCCTTTGTAAGGGCCTTCTAGTAGCTAATAAAGAGGGGTTAGTGGCAATGATAACTAACTTATAGTCTGGGCAGAAGGGGGCATAGCTAGTAAATCTGTACCAGCCTTCCCCAGGTGTGTGTGTGTGTGTGTGTGTGTGTGTGTGTGTGTGTGTGTGTGTGTGTGTGTGTGTGTGTGTGTGTGTGTTTGTATATAAATCAAATTTCAAAGTGTGTGTGTGTGTCAGCTACTTGGACAGGGACACAAAGCACTGGTTGAACACAGAGGGTGCTGGAGGTATTGGTTTGACCCCTCAGCTGAGATCTTAACCCTATAGCTATGCCAGTGGGGAGTCTTACTGGGGATCTGAAGAAAGAGGGAGAAACCAGCCCTAGACTGACTGTGATCTCTGTGTGCTCTTAACGGAAATTGCCCTTTACTGCGTGTGTACTTGTCATCCTCCCAGTGTGTACATCCCTCGCTGTTGTCAGTGGTGAGGATTGAGACTCCTTGATTACTTGGCCAGTGCAGGGGCATCACAAGAAACTCCACCCATTCCCTATCCTCGTATTTTCTCCCTTTAAAACTATTGCAATATTCATTTATGAGCTGTGTTCAAAAATGTAATTTTTCTTGTAAACGCTATTCATTAGATATACTGCAGTGCTATTTATGCATAAACCCTCCATCCTTTCTTTTATACTTATCCATAGAATAATATCAGTATTTATTTTTTAGGTAGTTATTTAATTATTGCATTTGATTACTGGGAAAGTCTGACTGGGTAATAAAAACCCTTTTCAGTGAAGGCCCTTGGAGAAAAGGTTGACTTGCCATACAGTAGTAGAACTACATAGACATAAGATACATGCAGTATCTAGATAGGGCAAACAACTCTTGTTAAGACAAAAGGAGTACAATATACTTTTTTCATACAATGTACAGGGTTGCACGTACATTGCAATATAAAGTTTATAGAGTTTCATTGTTATTGCATTATACCATTAACTGTGATAACAGTGATATCTGCATGTAGACTTCAATTTTAGATTCAGAAAGAAGTCCAATGTAATCAACATTTACTTTCAATATGCAGGGTTGTATTTGTCTTGCAATATACAGAGCGTCATTCTCAATACAATATATAATTAATAGTGATGGATATCACTGTGCAGACTTAGGTTCACAAGTTCATGATAAGTACTAGGGTAGCTGCACTTGCAGGTCATTTTAAGCCATTTTGTTCCTTGAATTAACCTATCCCATTTGGTGTTAGACTGGCCTTACCCATCCCATGGTTGATAATTATATATTACCCCTAGTGAAAATAGTTATCTCATACCATAGAACATGTGAGGGGACCCATGAATGGAATACAGCATTTAGGAGCTGCCTCTATCCATCAGTAATAAAGGGGGCAGTACTGGGGCAGATTTTCTACTACCCATCCATAGATCCAATCCAGACAGTGATGAGTTTTGTTTTACATGGTTAGGGAGTGTTTTCCAGATTAATGGTATCCTCTATGAGATGTATCTGTCCCTACAAACCATGCTGTTGATGTTGCAGAAGACATTTAGATCCCTAGAGAGCATATTTCTAATGCCATTTGACTTGCTAATATTCAGTACGGCCCTCAGTACTGGGTTGGTGGATGCCTTGTATGCCAGACACAGGTCACCTATTAGCAGTCTGTAGGATACTGAGTACAGTGACAAGGATTTTATTCAGTCCATGTAGGACAATAGGCCTTGTTTCCTTTTAGTAAGGTATCTTTGTGGTCATTCCAGTTGTCCATGTCTCTAATCAGATACATGCCAAAAGGAAAATTATATTTATGACTGGCATAAAGAGGGCTGATTAAAAGGGGGACAATGACATCCCTAAATCTAGACACAATCCTTTTGTTTACAAGTTGTGCAATATAGAAGGGCTTCCTTACAACACTGGGCACATGTCCACTTCACTTTTAAATTTATGAAATCGGATGCATGAAGAATATTCTGGAATAATAATAATAGAGCAAGAGATGCTGATAGTGTGTAATAATACATTTGTGTGAGCAAAAATTAATTTACAGTTGTTTTGGCGTCTCCTTGAGACAGGGAAAGACTGGGCAACAGATTTTAGTCCATAGAAAACAACAGAGAGGATTTAGGCTACAGACACATGACCATAGAAGGGACAGGCCTTTACTTTGATATTGAATAAGCTTTCTAGAAGTGGGACATGAACAAAAGCTAGAAAGAAAGGAAAGTGAATTTACTCACTCGATCCTCGGTGCTTCGGAAGTGCAGCCTGTCGTCTGCCTCGCAAAATTCTTGTGGTCCAGTTGTTATCCTCATGTTGATGACAGAATCCATTGTGTTTTCCATCCTTAGCAAAAAGAGAGGTTTCTGAATGACTGGTACATGACAGAGTTTCTTAGGGTAAGGAAAATGCTGACAGTTGATATCAGTGCACATGCCTAACACTTCTTTGCAAGTCTTTTATTAATGGCATATTTAAAACTACAATATATTGCACTACATTTTTCTATGTATTCATAAAAAAGTTAATTTTTTGTACAAAAGTATTTAAAAAAGTTACTGTTTCTCAGTGACAAAAGTTATATCTGTATGCTGCTCCTTGTGTCAGAATTTAGTTCGACTGTAGTATAATGCAAATGATCATTCTCAGGCAGTTAGTGCAAAAAGGACTAAACCTTTGTCTACCATTCCACCTCATGCAGTTGCCTCCCAATGTTTCTCACTCTATGTCTCCATCACTCCCAAGCACTTTTAAAAACTACATATGAATTTATGTAATACCACACATTCAGGAGATCTGCTCCATATGAATTTATGTAATACCACACATTCAGGAGATCTGCTCCATATGAATTTATGTAATACCACACATTCAGGAGATCTGCTACATATGAATTTATGTAATACCACACATTCAGGAGATCTGCTCCATATGAATTTATGTAATGCCACACATTCAGGAGATCTGCTCCATATGAATTTATGTAATGCCACACATTCAGGAGATCTGCTCCATATGAATTTATGTAATGCCACACATTCAGGAGATCTGCTCCATATGAATTTATGTAATGCCACACATTCAGGAGATCTGCTCCATATGAATTTATGTAATGCCACACATTCAGGAGATCTGCTCCATATGAATTTATGTAATGCCACACATTCAGGAGATCTGCTCCATATGAATTTATGTAATGCCACACATTCAGGAGATCTGCTCCATATGAATTTATGTAATGCCACACATTCAGGAGATCTGCTCCATATGAATTTATGTAATGCCACACATTCAGGAGATCTGCTCCATATGAATTTATGTAATGCCACACATTCAGGAGATCTGCTCCATATGAATTTATGTAATGCCACACATTCAGGAGATCTGCTCCATATGAATTTATGTAATGCCACACATTCAGGAGATCTGCTCCATATGAATTTATGTAATGCCACACATTCAGGAGATCTGCTCCATATGAATTTATGTAATGCCACACATTCAGGAGATCTGCTCCATATGAATTTATGTAATGCCACACATTCAGGAGATCTGCTCCATATGAATTTATGTAATGCCACACATTCAGGAGATCTGCTCCATATGAATTTATGTAATGCCACACATTCAGGAGATCTGCTCCATATGAATTTATGTAATGCCACACATTCAGGAGATCTGCTCCATATGAATTTATGTAATGCCACACATTCAGGAGATCTGCTCCATATGAATTTATGTAATACCACACATTCAGGAGATCTGCTCCATATGAATTTATGTAATGCCACACATTCAGGAGATCTGCTCCATATGAATTTATGTAATGCCACACATTCAGATCTGCTCCATATGAATTTATGTAATGCCACACATTCAGGAGATCTGCTCCATATGAATTTATGTAATGCCACACATTCAGGAGATCTGCTCCATATGAATTTATGTAATGCCACACATTCAGGAGATCTGCTCCATATGAATTTATGTAATGCCACACATTCAGGAGATCTGCTCCATATGAATTTATGTAATGCCACACATTCAGGAGATCTGCTCCATATGAATTTATGTAATGCCACACATTCAGGAGATCTGCTCCATATGAATTTATGTAATGCCACACATTCAGGAGATCTGCTCCATATGAATTTATGTAATGCCACACATTCAGGAGATCTGCTCCATATGAATTTATGTAATGCCACACATTCAGGAGATCTGCTCCATATGAATTTATGTAATGCCACACATTCAGGAGATCTGCTCCATATGAATTTATGTAATGCCACACATTCAGGAGATCTGCTCCATATGAATTTATGTAATGCCACACATTCAGGAGATCTGCTCCATATGAATTTATGTAATGCCACACATTCAGGAGATCTGCTCCATATGAATTTATGTAATGCCACACATTCAGGAGATCTGCTCCATATGAATTTATGTAATACCACACATTCAGGAGATCTGCTCCATATGAATTTATGTAATGCCACACATTCAGGAGATCTGCTCCATATGAATTTATGTAATGCCACACATTCAGGAGATCTGCTCCATATGAATTTATGTAATGCCACACATTCAGGAGATCTGCTCCATATGAATTTATGTAATGCCACACATTCAGGAGATCTGCTCCATATGAATTTATGTAATGCCACACATTCAGGAGATCTGCTCCATATGAATTTATGTAATGCCACACATTCAGGAGATCTGCTCCATATGAATTTATGTAATGCCACACATTCAGGAGATCTGCTCCATATGAATTTATGTAATGCCACACATTCAGGAGATCTGCTCCATATGAATTTATGTAATGCCACACATTCAGGAGATCTGCTCCATATGAATTTATGTAATGCCACACATTCAGGAGATCTGCTCCATATGAATTTATGTAATGCCACACATTCAGGAGATCTGCTCCATATGAATTTATGTAATGCCACCCATTCAGGAGATCTGCTCAATATGAATTTATGTAATGCCACCCATTCAGGAGATCTGCTCCATATGAATTTATGTAATGCCACACATTCAGGAGATCTGCTCCATATGAATTTATGTAATGCCACACATTCAGGAGATCTGCTCCATATGAATTTATGTAATGCCACACATTCAGGAGATCTGCTCCATATGAATTTATGTAATGCCACACATTCAGGAGATCTGCTCCATATGAATTTATGTAATGCCACACATTCAGGAGATCTGCTCCATATGAATTTATGTAATGCCACACATTCAGGAGATCTGCTCCATATGAATTTATGTAATGCCACACATTCAGGAGATCTGCTCCATATGAATTTATGTAATGCCACACATTCAGGAGATCTGCTCCATATGAATTTATGTAATGCCACACATTCAGGAGATCTGCTCCATATGAATTTATGTAATGCCACACATTCAGGAGATCTGCTCCATATGAATTTATGTAATGCCACACATTCAGGAGATCTGCTCCATATGAATTTATGTAATGCCACACATTCAGGAGATCTGCTCCATATGAATTTATGTAATGCCACACATTCAGGAGATCTGCTCCATATGAATTTATGTAATGCCACACATTCAGGAGATCTGCTCCATATGAATTTATGTAATGCCACACATTCAGGAGATCTGCTCCATATGAATTTATGTAATGCCACACATTCAGGAGATCTGCTCCATATGAATTTATGTAATGCCACACATTCAGGAGATCTGCTCCATATGAATTTATGTAATGCCACACATTCAGGAGATCTGCTCCATATGAATTTATGTAATGCCACACATTCAGGAGATCTGCTCCATATGAATTTATGTAATGCCACACATTCAGGAGATCTGCTCCATATGAATTTATGTAATGCCACACATTCAGGAGATCTGCTCCATATGAATTTATGTAATGCCACACATTCAGGAGATCTGCTCCATATGAATTTATGTAATGCCACACATTCAGGAGATCTGCTCCATATGAATTTATGTAATGCCACACATTCAGGAGATCTGCTCCATATGAATTTATGTAATGCCACACATTCAGGAGATCTGCTCCATATGAATTTATGTAATGCCACACATTCAGGAGATCTGCTCCATATGAATTTATGTAATGCCACACATTCAGGAGATCTGCTCCATATGAATTTATGTAATGCCACACATTCAGGAGATCTGCTCCATATGAATTTATGTAATGCCACACATTCAGGAGATCTGCTCCATATGAATTTATGTAATGCCACACATTCAGGAGATCTGCTCCATATGAATTTATGTAATGCCACACATTCAGGAGATCTGCTCCATATGAATTTATGTAATGCCACACATTCAGGAGATCTGCTCCATATGAATTTATGTAATGCCACACATTCAGGAGATCTGCTCCATATTAATTTATGTAATGCCACACATTCAGGAGATCTGCTCCATATGAATTTATGTAATGCCACACATTCAGGAGATCTGCTCCATATGAATTTATGTAATGCCACACATTCAGGAGATCTGCTCCATATGAATTTATGTAATGCCACACATTCAGGAGATCTGCTCCTTATGAATTTATGTAATGCCACACATTCAGGAGATCTGCTCCATATGAATTTATGTAATGCCACACATTCAGGAGATCTGCTCCATATGAATTTATGTAATGCCACACATTCAGGAGATCTGCTCCATATGAATTTATGTAATGCCACACATTCAGGAGATCTGTGCCATATGAATTTATGTAATGCCACACATTCAGGAGATCTGCTCCATATGAATTTATGTAATGCCACACATTCAGGAGATCTGCTCCATATGAATTTATGTAATGCCACACATTCAGGAGATCTGCTCCATATGAATTTATGTAATGCCACACATTCAGGAGATCTGCTCCATATGAATTTATGTAATGCCACACATTCAGGAGATCTGCTCCATATGAATTTATGTAATGCCACACATTCAGGAGATCTGCTCCATATGAATTTATGTAATGCCACACATTCAGGAGATCTGCTCCATATGAATTTATGTAATGCCACACATTCAGGAGATCTGCTCCATATGAATTTATGTAATGCCACACATTCAGGAGATCTGCTCCATATGAATTTATGTAATGCCACACATTCAGGAGATCTGCTCCATATGAATTTATGTAATGCCACACATTCAGGAGATCTGCTCCATATGAATTTATGTAATGCCACACATTCAGGAGATCTGCTCCATATGAATTTATGTAATGCCACACATTCAGGAGATCTGCTCCATATGAATTTATGTAATGCCACACATTCAGGAGATCTGCTCCATATGAATTTATGTAATGCCACACATTCAGGAGATCTGCTCCATATGAATTTATGTAATGCCACACATTCAGGAGATCTGCTCCATATGAATTTATGTAATGCCACACATTCAGGAGATCTGCTCCATATGAATTTATGTAATGCCACACATTCAGGAGATCTGCTCCATATGAATTTATGTAATGCCACACATTCAGGAGATCTGCTCCATATGAATTTATGTAATGCCACACATTCAGGAGATCTGCTCCATATGAATTTATGTAATGCCACACATTCAGGAGATCTGCTCCATATGAATTTATGTAATGCCACACATTCAGGAGATCTGCTCCATATGAATTTATGTAATGCCACACATTCAGGAGATCTGCTCCATATGAATTTATGTAATGCCACACATTCAGGAGATCTGCTCCATATGAATTTATGTAATGCCACACATTCAGGAGATCTGCTCCATATGAATTTATGTAATGCCACACATTCAGGAGATCTGCTCCATATGAATTTATGTAATGCCACACATTCAGGAGATCTGCTCCATATGAATTTATGTAATGCCACACATTCAGGAGATCTGCTCCATATGAATTTATGTAATGCCACACATTCAGGAGATCTGCTCCATATGAATTTATGTAATGCCACACATTCAGGAGATCTGCTCCATATGAATTTATGTAATGCCACACATTCAGGAGATCTGCTCCATATGAATTTATGTAATGCCACACATTCAGGAGATCTGCTCCATATGAATTTATGTAATGCCACACATTCAGGAGATCTGCTCCATATGAATTTATGTAATGCCACACATTCAGGAGATCTGCTCCATATGAATTTATGTAATGCCACACATTCAGGAGATCTGCTCCATATGAATTTATGTAATGCCACACATTCAGGAGATCTGCTCCATATGAATTTATGTAATGCCACACATTCAGGAGATCTGCTCCATATGAATTTATGTAATGCCACACATTCAGGAGATCTGCTCCATATGAATTTATGTAATGCCACACATTCAGGAGATCTGCTCCATATGAATTTATGTAATGCCACACATTCAGGAGATCTGCTCCATATGAATTTATGTAATGCCACACATTCAGGAGATCTGCTCCATATGAATTTATGTAATGCCACACATTCAGGAGATCTGCTCCATATGAATTTATGTAATGCCACACATTCAGGAGATCTGCTCCATATGAATTTATGTAATGCCACACATTCAGGAGATCTGCTCCATATGAATTTATGTAATGCCACACATTCAGGAGATCTGCTCCATATGAATTTATGTAATGCCACACATTCAGGAGATCTGCTCCATATGAATTTATGTAATGCCACACATTCAGGAGATCTGCTCCATATGAATTTATGTAATGCCACACATTCAGGAGATCTGCTCCATATGAATTTATGTAATGCCACACATTCAGGAGATCTGCTCCATATGAATTTATGTAATGCCACACATTCAGGAGATCTGCTCCATATGAATTTATGTAATGCCACACATTCAGGAGATCTGCTCCATATGAATTTATGTAATGCCACACATTCAGGAGATCTGCTCCATATGAATTTATGTAATGCCACACATTCAGGAGATCTGCTCCATATGAATTTATGTAATGCCACACATTCAGGAGATCTGCTCCATATGAATTTATGTAATGCCACACATTCAGGAGATCTGCTCCATATGAATTTATGTAATGCCACACATTCAGGAGATCTGCTCCATATGAATTTATGTAATGCCACACATTCAGGAGATCTGCTCCATATGAATTTATGTAATGCCACACATTCAGGAGATCTGCTCCATATGAATTTATGTAATGCCACACATTCAGGAGATCTGCTCCATATGAATTTATGTAATGCCACACATTCAGGAGATCTGCTCCATATGAATTTATGTAATGCCACACATTCAGGAGATCTGCTCCATATGAATTTATGTAATGCCACACATTCAGGAGATCTGCTCCATATGAATTTATGTAATGCCACACATTCAGGAGATCTGCTCCATATGAATTTATGTAATGCCACACATTCAGGAGATCTGCTCCATATGAATTTATGTAATGCCACACATTCAGGAGATCTGCTCCATATGAATTTATGTAATGCCACACATTCAGGAGATCTGCTCCATATGAATTTATGTAATGCCACACATTCAGGAGATCTGCTCCATATGAATTTATGTAATGCCACACATTCAGGAGATCTGCTCCATATGAATTTATGTAATGCCACACATTCAGGAGATCTGCTCCATATGAATTTATGTAATGCCACACATTCAGGAGATCTGTGCCATATGAATGTCTGTAATGCCACACATTCAGGAGATCAGCTCCATATGAATTTAAGTAATGCCACACATTCAGGAGATCTGCCACATATGAATTTATATAATGCCACCCATTCAAAGGATCTGCTCCATATGAAATTATGTAATACCACACATTCAGGAGATCTGCTCCATATGAATTTATGTAATGCCACACATTCAGGAGATCTGCTCCATATGAATTTATGTAATGCCACACATTCAGGAGATCTGCTCCATATGAATTTATGTAATGCCACACATTTAGGAGATCTGCTCCATATGAATTTATGTAATGCCACACATTCAGGAGATCTGCTCCATATGAATTTATGTAATGCCACACATTCAGGAGATCTGCTCCATATGAATTTATGTAATGCCACACATTCAGGAGATCTGCTCCATATGAATTTATGTAATGCCACACATTCAGGAGATCTGCTCCATATGAATTTATGTAATGCCACACATTCAGGAGATCTGCTCCATATGAATTTATGTAATGCCACACATTCAGGAGATCTGCTCCATATGAATTTATGTAATGCCACACATTCAGGAGATCTGCTCCATATGAATTTATGTAATGCCACACATTCAGGAGATCTGCTCCATATGAATTTATGTAATGCCACACATTCAGGAGATCTGCTCCATATGAATTTATGTAATGCCACACATTCAGGAGATCTGCTCCATATGAATTTATGTAATGCCACACATTCAGGAGATCTGCTCCATATGAATTTATGTAATGCCACACATTCAGGAGATCTGCTCCATATGAATTTATGTAATGCCACACATTCAGGAGATCTGCTCCATATGAATTTATGTAATGCCACACATTCAGGAGATCTGCTCCATATGAATTTATGTAATGCCACACATTCAGGAGATCTGCTCCATATGAATTTATGTAATGCCACACATTCAGGAGATCTGCTCCATATGAATTTATGTAATGCCACACATTCAGGAGATCTGCTCCATATGAATTTATGTAATGCCACACATTCAGGAGATCTGCTCCATATGAATTTATGTAATGCCACACATTCAGGAGATCTGCTCCATATGAATTTATGTAATGCCACACATTCAGGAGATCTGCTCCATATGAATTTATGTAATGCCACACATTCAGGAGATCTGCTCCATATGAATTTATGTAATGCCACACATTCAGGAGATCTGCTCCATATGAATTTATGTAATGCCACACATTCAGGAGATCTGCTCCATATGAATTTATGTAATGCCACACATTCAGGAGATCTGCTCCATATGAATTTATGTAATGCCACACATTCAGGAGATCTGCTCCATATGAATTTATGTAATGCCACACATTCAGGAGATCTGCTCCATATGAATTTATGTAATGCCACACATTCAGGAGATCTGCTCCATATGAATTTATGTAATGCCACACATTCAGGAGATCTGCTCCATATGAATTTATGTAATGCCACACATTCAGGAGATCTGCTCCATATGAATTTATGTAATGCCACACATTCAGGAGATCTGCTCCATATGAATTTATGTAATGCCACACATTCAGGAGATCTGCTCCATATGAATTTATGTAATGCCACACATTCAGGAGATCTGCTCCATATGAATTTATGTAATGCCACACATTCAGGAGATCTGCTCCATATGAATTTATGTAATGCCACACATTCAGGAGATCTGCTCCATATGAATTTATGTAATGCCACACATTCAGGAGATCTGCTCCATATGAATTTATGTAATGCCACACATTCAGGAGATCTGCTCCATATGAATTTATGTAATGCCACACATTCAGGAGATCTGCTCCATATGAATTTATGTAATGCCACACATTCAGGAGATCTGCTCCATATGAATTTATGTAATGCCACACATTCAGGAGATCTGCTCCATATGAATTTATGTAATGCCACACATTCAGGAGATCTGCTCCATATGAATTTATGTAATGCCACACATTCAGGAGATCTGCTCCATATGAATTTATGTAATGCCACACATTCAGGAGATCTGCTCCATATGAATTTATGTAATGCCACACATTCAGGAGATCTGCTCCATATGAATTTATGTAATGCCACACATTCAGGAGATCTGCTCCATATGAATTTATGTAATGCCACACATTCAGGAGATCTGCTCCATATGAATTTATGTAATGCCACACATTCAGGAGATCTGCTCCATATGAATTTATGTAATACCACACATTCAGGAGATCTGCTCCATATGAATTTATGTAATGCCACACATTCAGGAGATCTGCTCCATATGAATTTATGTAATGCCACACATTCAGGAGATCTGCTCCATATGAATTTATGTAATGCCACACATTCAGGAGATCTGCTCCATATGAATTTATGTAATGCCACACATTCAGGAGATCTGCTCCATATGAATTTATGTAATGCCACACATTCAGGAGATCTGCTCCATATGAATTTATGTAATGCCACACATTCAGGAGATCTGCTCCATATGAATTTATGTAATGCCACACATTCAGGAGATCTGCTCCATATGAATTTATGTAATGCCACACATTCAAGAGATCTGCTCCATATGAATTTATGTAATGCCACACATTCAGGAGATCTGCTCCATATGAATTTATGTAATGCCACACATTCAGGAGATCTGCTCCATATGAATTTATGTAATGCCACACATTCAGGAGATCTGCTCCATATGAATTTATGTAATGCCACACATTCAGGAGATCTGCTCCATATGAATTTATGTAATGCCACACATTCAGGAGATCTGCTCCATATGAATTTATGTAATGCCACACATTCAGGAGATCTGCTCCATATGAATTTATGTAATGCCACACATTCAGGAGATCTGCTCCATATGAATTTATGTAATGCCACACATTCAGGAGATCTGCTCCATATGAATTTATGTAATGCCACACATTCAGGAGATCTGCTCCATATGAATTTATGTAATGCCACACATTCAGGAGATCTGCTCCATATGAATTTATGTAATGCCACACATTCAGGAGATCTGCTCCATATGAATTTATGTAATGCCACACATTCAGGAGATCTGCTCCATATGAATTTATGTAATGCCACACATTCAGGAGATCTGCTCCATATGAATTTATGTAATGCCACACATTCAGGAGATCTGCTCCATATGAATTTATGTAATGCCACACATTCAGGAGATCTGCTCCATATGAATTTATGTAATGCCACACATTCAGGAGATCTGCTCCATATGAATTTATGTAATGCCACACATTCAGGAGATCTGCTCCATATGAATTTATGTAATGCCACACATTCAGGAGATCTGCTCCATATGAATTTATGTAATGCCACACATTCAGGAGATCTGCTCCATATGAATTTATGTAATGCCACACATTCAGGAGATCTGCTCCATATGAATTTATGTAATACCACACATTCAGGAGATCTGCTACATAATAATTTATGTAATGCCACATTCAGGAGATCTGCTACATATGAATTTATATAATACCACATATTCAGGAGATCTGCTCCATATGAATTTATGTAATGCCACACATTCAGGAGATCTGCTCCATATGAATTTATGTAATGCCACACATTCAGGAGATCTGCTCCATATGAATTTATGTAATGCCACACATTCAGGAGATCTGCTCCATATGAATTTATGTAATGCCACACATTCAGGAGATCTGCTCCATATGAATTTATGTAATGCCACACATTCAGGAGATCTGCTCCATATGAATTTATGTAATGCCACACATTCAGGAGATCTGCTCCATATGAATTTATGTAATGCCACCCATTCAGGAGATCTGCTCAATATGAATTTATGTAATGCCACCCATTCAGGAGATCTGCTCCATATGAATTTATGTAATGCCACACATTCAGGAGATCTGCTCCATATGAATTTATGTAATGCCACACATTCAGGAGATCTGCTCCATATGAATTTATGTAATGCCACACATTCAGGAGATCTGCTCCATATGAATTTATGTAATGCCACACATTCAGGAGATCTGCTCCATATGAATTTATGTAATGCCACACATTCAGGAGATCTGCTCCATATGAATTTATGTAATGCCACACATTCAGGAGATCTGCTCCATATGAATTTATGTAATGCCACACATTCAGGAGATCTGCTCCATATGAATTTATGTAATGCCACACATTCAGGAGATCTGCTCCATATGAATTTATGTAATGCCACACATTCAGGAGATCTGCTCCATATGAATTTATGTAATGCCACACATTCAGGAGATCTGCTCCATATGAATTTATGTAATGCCACACATTCAGGAGATCTGCTCCATATGAATTTATGTAATGCCACACATTCAGGAGATCTGCTCCATATGAATTTATGTAATGCCACACATTCAGGAGATCTGCTCCATATGAATTTATGTAATGCCACACATTCAGGAGATCTGCTCCATATGAATTTATGTAATGCCACACATTCAGGAGATCTGCTCCATATGAATTTATGTAATGCCACACATTCAGGAGATCTGCTCCATATGAATTTATGTAATGCCACACATTCAGGAGATCTGCTCCATATGAATTTATGTAATGCCACACATTCAGGAGATCTGCTCCATATGAATTTATGTAATGCCACACATTCAGGAGATCTGCTCCATATGAATTTATGTAATGCCACACATTCAGGAGATCTGCTCCATATGAATTTATGTAATGCCACACATTCAGGAGATCTGCTCCATATGAATTTATGTAATGCCACACATTCAGGAGATCTGCTCCATATGAATTTATGTAATGCCACACATTCAGGAGATCTGCTCCATATGAATTTATGTAATGCCACACATTCAGGAGATCTGCTCCATATGAATTTATGTAATGCCACACATTCAGGAGATCTGCTCCATATGAATTTATGTAATGCCACACATTCAGGAGATCTGCTCCATATGAATTTATGTAATGCCACACATTCAGGAGATCTGCTCCATATGAATTTATGTAATGCCACACATTCAGGAGATCTGCTCCATATGAATTTATGTAATGCCACACATTCAGGAGATCTGCTCCATATGAATTTATGTAATGCCACACATTCAGGAGATCTGCTCCATATGAATTTATGTAATGCCACACATTCAGGAGATCTGCTCCATATGAATTTATGTAATGCCACACATTCAGGAGATCTGCTCCATATGAATTTATGTAATGCCACACATTCAGGAGATCTGCTCCATATGAATTTATGTAATGCCACACATTCAGGAGATCTGCTCCATATGAATTTATGTAATGCCACACATTCAGGAGATCTGCTCCATATGAATTTATGTAATGCCACACATTCAGGAGATCTGCTCCATATGAATTTATGTAATGCCACACATTCAGGAGATCTGCTCCATATGAATTTATGTAATGCCACACATTCAGGAGATCTGCTCCATATGAATTTATGTAATGCCACACATTCAGGAGATCTGCTCCATATGAATTTATGTAATGCCACACATTCAGGAGATCTGCTCCATATGAATTTATGTAATGCCACACATTCAGGAGATCTGCTCCATATGAATTTATGTAATGCCACACATTCAGGAGATCTGCTCCATATGAATTTATGTAATGCCACACATTCAGGAGATCTGCTCCATATGAATTTATGTAATGCCACACATTCAGGAGATCTGCTCCATATGAATTTATGTAATGCCACACATTCAGGAGATCTGCTCCATATGAATTTATGTAATGCCACACATTCAGGAGATCTGCTCCATATGAATTTATGTAATGCCACACATTCAGGAGATCTGCTCCATATGAATTTATGTAATGCCACACATTCAGGAGATCTGCTCCATATGAATTTATGTAATGCCACACATTCAGGAGATCTGCTCCATATGAATTTATGTAATGCCACACATTCAGGAGATCTGTTCCATATGAATTTATGTAATGCCACACATTCTGGAGATCTGCTCCATATGAATTTATGTAATGCCACACATTTAGGAGATTTTTTTTTTG